>NC_092054.1:92075801-92375801 GCF_003086295.3 Arachis hypogaea
CAGAAAAATGCTAGTGAAACTAGCCTATGATGCCTTGGCATCAAATAATTAATATTTTTAATTTAAAATAGAGTTTAGTTAAAAATATTACTATCGAGCTCGATATCTGCCGATATGAGTAAATATCGGTACTCTTCGACGAACTTAGCTTTGCTAATGCTTCATCGTATATTTTTTATTCTTATAAATATTATGTTACTAATATCATTTATATTAGTAACTCATATATATATATATATATATATATATATATATGTATATATATAACCGTTGGATCCCATTTCCTATCACATTAATCATAATCATTCATAATTTCATATATAAATCATTAGGAAAGGAAAAGAAAGAAGTGAAAAAAATGTGGTTTAATGCGTGCGCACACGTGCGCACACACAACACACTTTAATGTGCGCGCGTGACACACAACCTTTTGACACACAACCTTTTGACACCTAATCATATAACCTTTTGTCACATAATCATCATGCTTTAGTTAGGATCACTACTTGCATGACCGAGCCATAGCAGAAGAAAAGAAAGATTGGTAATGTAAATATATATATATCTATGCATTAACATAACAATGACACATATGTATATATATCCATTTTCTTAATAAATATTATGGCACATAACCCAAATTTTTAATTAATCATCACCATCTAACTTCTTTATTCTCTTGGAACCGAACTTTTGAGAAAAAGAAAAGAATGGGAGCTGAGAGAGAGAAAGATCGTAACCCCATGAGCCTCCAATCTTCGGCGTTTGATTTTTTGAGATTCGTAACTCCAATAAAAATTCTAATCCGGTAACAGTATTCGTGTCTTTCTCCCCTACGTATCGGTGACACTTTTGTTCAGTGAAAGTTGACGGTGACGCAGTTTTCCTTTCCTTTTAGTTCAGCCAATTGGAGTTCTAGGAGGCATAAATAATTTCTGACGTTTTTCTCTTCAGCAGCTCGGTTAGAAAGCTTCTCTGGAATTTTTATTATTTTGATTTAGTACAAAGGTAGAGTTTCGATAAATCCTCAATGAATAAATATGTATTGAATAAGTGATTTGATGTTGTGATCGATTATTGATTGAGTTTGATTAAGGTTATATTGAATTTTTGCAATATATTGATGTATTTGCGAAGTTCATGGCTTGGCTGTGGTGAAACCAACAGGGACCGAACTATTTTGGGAATTTTTGTGTTAGAATATCATTGAGGATCGAGTAGAAATTGGTGAGGTTTGATGGTCAAGAGATTAAATTAAAAGTTACGGCGAATCGGTAACCGAAAAACTCAAAAACAGATTAAAATACAAGTAAGATTTTGAAAGATAAATGCTAAGGATTTCGGTTTTGGTATAATAGGAAGATTAGTATTTGAACTTTATTTTTGGAAGGTAACATTGTTTTTGTGAATCAAAATCTAGGTACAATTTGTAACTATATAAGTTTTCGAGAATTTTGGGTAGTGAATAAAGTACAGGGGTGAAATGGGTATTTTATAAAAATTCAGGGTTGTTTTGATAAATATTGAGATAAGTGAGGTTTTAAATATAATTTTATAAAAATGTTAGGTTAAAAATAAAATATTCAAAAGTTTGAGGTTTAAAACGTATATTAATAAGAGTTTAGGAATAAAAGCTTTACAAAGCTAAGTTTTTAACAAAAAAATATGAATATTATTTATTAGCCATTCAAATTATCTTATTTATATTATTGTTATTATTTTATTAAGAATATTATCTACTAAATATATTATTTTATTTATGATATACTAAAAGGGTAAGCAAAGAACTATCCTAAAAGCTTTAGAAAGATGAATCTAAATTAAAAATCCTTGATTCTCTTTCCTTAAGACACTTAGGGAAAAGCTAGGGAATAATGTAAAGACAATTTATATTGTAGAATGATAAGAAATAGAAGAAAGAAAGAACGAAAAGAAAATAATGTAAGCAGAGATATGGTGGTGATTTAGCCGAGATTTGCTTTCCAGAGATACATCAGCCAATCCAGGGGATGGTCGCACCTATAAGACAAAGATTACTTACAGAGGTTATCAATACATACATTGGCCGGAGAGAGCCTCACCTGTAAGACTGAGGTTGCTTATAGAGGTTATGTTTGCATACATGGGCTCAAGAGAGTCGCACCTGTAAGATTGAAGTTGCTTACAAAGGTTATGGCACTGAAAGTCAAACTCAGACAAAGGTTGCTGAGTTAAGTCGGAATATAATTCAATAAATAATAAAGTAATCTTAAAAGTTTTAGAGAACACCGACTTAATTAAAGAACTTTATGATTCTTTTCCATAAGATATTTAGTGAAGGATGAGAGAATAGTGTGAAGATAATTTGATTTATTTATGTTGATAATAAAAAAACTAAAGAAAAGATAAATCGGAACGTGTGATTATGGGAAGGTCACGAGAGAGTGACGATAATATGGTTATGGTACCGAAGGATAATTATTCATAAGCCGTGGACTTTGTATGTGAATGATTGTGCGGGGACGCCCGTAAATATGGAATGGCTTCCAAGAGAAGGGGTCACATGCTTCAGCTGGAGAATCAACTCCTGTAAGTACTTGCAGAGGTCATGTTCGACATACTTCAGCTGGAGAATTAGTTCCTCCAAGAAGTAGAAACTTGCAGAGGTTATGTCACTGGAATGCTTTATCTGACTAGCGAGTTGGATTGTGTTGGGTGCAGGTCGAAACCGACAAATGAGCTCATTACCTATACTAGGGTTAGACATGCATCATGCATCATACATGTTTATACATATTTGTTTGTGAGTATGTTTTCTGTGACTATGGGTGTTCTAAATGACGGTTTAAATTTTGTGTTTTTTAATTGTTAAATTGGATGGTACCTTTTTTAGTGTTATTGATGACCTAGTATATATAAAACGAACTTAACTTCTAACCCAATCCTACTAAGAACTCCGTAGTTCTTACCCCCTATTGATGTGCGGAAAATGATCCGACACAAAACTCACCGGCAAGTGCACCGGGTCGCATCAAGTAATAATAACTCACGTGAGTGAGGTCGATCCCACAGGGATTGAAGGATTGAGCAATTTTAGTTTAGTGGTTGATTTAGTCAAGCAAATCAAGAGTTGATTGAGTGAATTGTGATTACCAGAATTTAAATTGCATGGAAAATAAAGGGAGAGGGGTAGATTGCAGAAAATTAAAGAGCAGAGAAAGTAAATAAGTTGAATCTTAAAGTGCAAGTAATATAAATTGCAGAAACTTTGATCGCAAGAAATGTAAATTGCAGAATCTTAAAGTGCAAGAAATGTAAATGACTTGAATTGTAAAGGGAATTGGGAATTTGATTTGCTGAAATTAAACAGAGAAAAGTAAATCTCAACAAGTAGATAAGTAAAAGAGGAATCAAAATGAAACAGATCTCAACTGGAAACGTAAATTGCTTGAAGAAGCGTTCAACAAAGAAATTAAAATGAAAACTCCAGATCTCAGGACCCAAGAGACTAGATAACCAAGTCTAGATCTCAATACCTTCCTAGATCCAAATTGAGAATTTAATTGCAAGAAAAGTAAAGATCCAGCAGTAGAAGAAAAGAAGTAAAATCGCAAATTCTCAATGATGCAGTAAATCAAAACAGAGAGATCTCAAGGTGAGATTGAAACAGAATTCCTTCAATTCTCAACACTCAAGACTCAGACAAAGTGTGTAGAAAAGAAAACAAAAACAACCCAGAGGAAGAGAATTCAATTCTCCTTCCCAGGAACTCTCAAATTCTAAAAGCAACTACTAAGGTGAGCTCTCTACTGCAAGTATTGAAAATTCTAAAAAGGAAGCTCCTCTAAAACTTCAAATCCTAAGCTATTTATACACTTTCTTCCAATGATCATTAAGCCTTGAATTGGGCCTTTAGCCTTGATGGAATTGGGTTGATAGTAGCCTCCGTTGATTGCTCTTGGTGTTGGGAAGAAATCCATTAGTGAACCGGGCCATGAACCATTTACGTTTGAGTCAATGTTTGAGGCAAATGTTGACTCAAACGTCCCTTGTGTGACATTATGCAGCTCGGCCAAGTTGCTGTCTTCCACGTTTGAGCCAACGTTTGAGGTCAAACATGAGCTCAAACGTGGTTCCCCATGCTACTCCTTTGGCCAACGTTTGGCCCAACGTTTGAGGCAAACGTTGGCACAAACGTGGCTCACTCAATGCATCAAACAGAGGTGCTCTTCTTGCTAATATGTGGCCAACGTTTGACCTCAGATTTGAGGCAAACGTTGGCTCAAACGTTGCCATGCCCAGGAGTGCTCTTTCTCTTCTCTTTGGCGCCAACGTTTGACCTCACATTTGAGGCAAACATTGGCGCAAACGTGGGCGACCTCCAGCAGTGATTTTCAGCTGCTGTTCACGTTTGGATTCACGTTTGAGACAAACGTTAGCTCAAACGTGAATCCCTTCTTTCCAAGCCCATTCTTGCAACCTTCTTCCAAGCTTTATTCCACCTATCATCAATCAACAATTGCATCAAAGCTATGCTATAATCATGAGTGTTATTCTTCTTTTTGTCATATAAGCAATTATGACATAAAACTCATGAAAATGAATCAATTCATCCATGGTTGATTGAATCTAAGGAAACATGAAATTCCACCCAATTGGCTTACTTGTGGGCCAAGAAAGTGCATAAAACTAAATGAAAACAAAGGGAAAAGACTAGTGAAACTAGGCTAAGATGACTTGTCATCACCTATTTCCACCACTTTCAGCTACAGGTGCTAAGATTTAGTGCGGAGCTACAGGAGTATACAAGATTATGTTCACGAGTTGAGTTATTAGAATTTATTTTCCCGTTGTCATTTATTGTTTTTAGTTTTTAGTTTTTAGAGGGGTGATGACAAGTCATCTTAGCCTATTTTCACTAGTCTTTTTCTTTTATTTTCAATTGATTTTATGCACTTTCTTAAGCCATAAGCAAGCCAATTGGGTAGATTTTCATGTTTCCTTTGATTCAATCAACCATGGATGAATTCATGCACTTTCATCAGATTTTATGCTATAATTGTCATATATTATGAAAGAAACACAATCTCATGATTTGGGGCATACCTTTGATTGTTTTGATTGATTGATGATAGGTGAAAAGAGTTTTGAAGAAGGTTGAAGAAAGAAAGAATGGCTAGGAGCAAGAGAGAACAAAAAGCTTGAGCCAAAGTTTGCCTCAAACTTTAGCTCAAACTTTTGGAAGAATTGAAAACACCCCAGAGGAAAAAAAGCTTGAGCCAACGTTTGCCTCAAACTTTTTGGCAAACGTTGGCATCACAAAACCTACACCCTGGAGGAGAAAAGCTTGCGCCAACGTTTGCCTCAATCTTTTTGGCAAACATTGGCGCCACACTTGCACACCCTGGAGGAGAAAAGCTTGTGCCAACGTTTGCCTCAAGCTTTTTGGCAAACGTTGGCGCCACACATATACACGAAGGGATCAACGTTTGGCCTAAAGTTTGACCTGAAACTTTGGCCCAAACGTTGGTAGCAGCAAATGAGGGCAGCTGGTATAAAAAGTTTGAGTAAAAGTTTGCCTCAAACTTTTACTCAAGCTTTTATGATTCTTGGCCCGGTTCACAATGCGTTTCTCTCCAACTCCAAGAGCAATCAACAGAGTCTTTTATCAACCCAATTCCATCAAGAGCAAAGGCCCAATTCAAGGCTTGAAGACCATTTGAAGAAAGTGTATAAATAGCTTAGGATTTAAGTTTTAGGGGAGTTTTCCTTTTACTTTTGCTGAGTAGTTTTTGGAGAGCTTTTGGTTTTGAGTTGTTTGGAGTTTCTGAGTTTCGGAGTAGGAGAATTGAATTCTCTTCCTCTTAGTTTTCTTGCTTTCAATTTCATTTACATTTGTCTTGGATCTTGGGTTGGAGAATTGAAGGAATTCTGTTTCAATCTCATCCTGAGATCTTTCTGTTTTATTTACTGCATAATTGAATTTCAATTTCTGTTCATTGTCTCTTCTTCTACTCATTCTGCTATTTACTTTTCTCTATTTCTTGCAATTGAATTCTACATTTGGATCCAGGAAGGCATTGAGATCTAGACTTGGTTATCTAGTCTCTAGGATCCTGAGATCTGGAGTTTGCATTTTAAATTCTCTGTTTAAAGCTTTTCAAGTTCATTTACATTTCCGTTTTAGATCCGGTTCAATTCAAGTCACCTTCTACTTGTCTGATTAATGCAATTTACTTTTCCTTGTTTAAATTCTGCAAATCCACTTCCCAATTCCCTTTACAATTCAAGCCATTTACATTTCTTGAACTTTAAGATTCTGCAATTTACATTTCTTGCGTTCTAAGTTTCTGCCATTTAATTTCTTGCTCTTTAAGATTCAGCACATTTACCTTCTCTGCTCTTTAATTTACTGCAATTGTCCCTCTCCCTTTTAATTTCATGCAATTTAGCTTCTGTCGAATACAAACCACTCAAATCAACTCTTGATTCGCTTGACTAAATCAACCACTAAACTAAAATTGCTCAATCCTTCAATCCCTGTGGGATCGACCTCACTCACGTGAGTTTTTATTACTTGATGCGACCCGGTGCACTTGCCGGTTAGATTTGGGTATTTTTGGAAATTCGTTTTTCCACAAATTTTCCAATCAAGTTTTTGGCGCCATTGCCGGGGATTGAAATAGATTGACAATGATTAAGTGAGGTGGTGATCTAGATTAAGCATTTTCTTTTATTTTTGAACTAGCACACTAACTGTTCGAGACTTTGTCTCTACTAACTCTAACTGCACTCAAGTTACAGAGTGCTCTGTTTTAGTTTCTGGTTCTATTTGTGTTTCTGATTTTGTGATAGGAGGAAAGAGCGATGAATCCACACCTTTTGATCCTGAAATATTTTGGAGGTTGAGGAAAGAGGCAAGAGATAGAGGGGAGAAATGCTGGGGTTCAGAAAATCCCCACTGAGAGTTTCTCACCAGGGGATAAAGTGATATTAAACACCCAACCAATGAAAGTGCTTCCACAATTATCTGAGTACTATACTGTGAACCGGATCCTTCCACATGAACACCTAGAGATCATCAAAGAGAAGACTGGAAGGAAGTTCACAGTAAGAAGAGAAAAGCTGAGGCACTATGATTTTCAGCCTCCATGATCAAAGAATGAAGGATGTCAAGCTAGTGACAATAAAGAAGCGCTTTGTTGGGAGGCAACCCAACGTGAGGTAGTTTTCTTTTCATAGATATTTTAATAAAAAGGTTAGTTAGTTTTATCTATATTGCAAGAAGCTAAGTTTGGTGTTGCACACCAAAACAATATAAGGGAGAATGAAGTATTCTAAGTTTGGTGTTCCACCAAAATTTCATCATAAAACATATTCTCACCTTCTGCATCATGCTAGCTTCAAGCATTTAGATAAACTAGTTAACTATTTTGTTGTTTCCTAGTTTTCAGTTTTACTACTTTTAGCGAAGAAAAAGAGTTTTACACATGGTTAATCTGATGCACAAGAACCATTGGCAAGGTACTAAGTTTGGTGTTCCCACACCAAAGTAAGTACAAAGGCCCACAAATAAATCATGCATGCTAACCATTGTTTCTAAGTGCTTGGAGAACAAGCAACTTTCAATATCACTGCAGAGCACCATACAAACTTTTGGAAGACTTAGCATTATCAATCAAAGAGGTGAAAGAGGAATGTGAAGACCAGCAATGATGATGAGAAAGAGGACAACAAGTAAACTCCAAAAGGTTGTATTGTTCATTAGCAGATATTGCTGTGATTGAAAGTGATAATATACCCCTATCTGTCCTTCTGTCTAGTATAGTTTTTCTGCAATTCAATAAGCAAGATTGCTTGATCATTTACAACACTATACTCCCCAAAACTTGTTTGCACTCAATTTTTCAAAAATGCATCACATGAAAGTTCTTTGGAAAGAAGGATTGAGGAATTAAACAATTTTGAGGCTAGCAAAAGATTAGGAGAAGTGGTGGTTCTAGTTGTATGATTATGTATTGAGGTTGCATGCTTATGAAAACTTGCATGGGAGCTCATAGGCAGGACATGAAGTTCAAAGAAGTATTGTGGAGATTCTCAAAAATTTATTGATCCGAGAAGCAGCAAACAAAACAAAAGAAAATAAAGAAAATACAAAAACAAAAAGAACATGGCCCAAGGCTCTGAGCATCAATTACTAGGCAGAAAAGAAGAAAGAAACAAGAACTCAAAGAGTTATTATCCTAGTAAATGCTTGTGGTCGAAGTGTGTCAAAGAGAGAGGCTTGAGCAAGTAAATCCTAAGGGGTGCTTTAACACCTAATACCTTAAAACCAACTAGTTTAGGAGTATTAATTGAAAGCTTATCTAAAGAGCCGCTTTGAGACATGACACTTAGAGTCAAGGCCAAAACACAGAAATCATAAGCTGCTTCAAGGTGATTACCTATAGAGAGATCTCCATGATATCATTTGGATGAAAGTCCTAGGACTTAAGACCCCCAATATGTAAGGACTAGTAAGCACTGAGGCCCTTGCATGAGCATATGATTTAGAGTTCACCCCACTGTCACTTATTCACTTCACTCACAGGACCTTACAAGTTATTCTTCAATCCGTCTTAATTGAAAGAACCTTTGAGCATAATTCTTTTCTTGCTTGGGGACAAGCAAGTTTTAAGTTTGGTGTTGTGATGACAAGTCATCTTAGCCTATTTTCACTAGTCTTTTTCTTTTATTTTCAATTGATTTTATGCACATTCTTAAGCCATAAGCAAGCCAATTGGGTAGATTTCCATGTTTCCTTTGATTCAATCAACCATGGATGAATTCATGCACTTTCATGAGATTTTATGCTATAATTGTCATATATTATGAAAGAAACACAATCTCATGATTTGGGGCATAGCTTTGATTGTTTTGATTGATTGATGATAGGTGAAAAGAGTTTTGAAGAAGGTTGAAGAAAGAAGGAATGGCTAGGAGCAAGAGAGAACAAAAAGCTTGAGCCAAAGTTTGCCTCAAACTTTAGCTCAAACTTTTGGAAGAATTGAAAACACCCCAGAGGAAAAAAAGCTTGAGCCAAAGTTTGCCTCAAACTTTAGCTCAAACTTTTGGGAAAAAAGCTTGAGCCAACGTTTGCCTCAAACTTTTTGGCAAACGTTGGCATCACAAAACCTACACCCTGGAGGAGAAAAGCTTGCGCCAACGTTTGCCTCAATCTTTTTGGCAAACGTTGGCGCCACACTTGCACACCCTGGAGGAGAAAAGCTTGCGCCAACGTTTGCCTCAAGCTTTTTGGCAAACGTTGGTGCCACACATATACACGAAGGGATCAACGTTTGGCCTAAATTTTGACCTCAAACTTTAGCCCAAACGTTGGTAGCAGCAAATGAGGGCAGCTGGTATAAAAAGTTTGAGTAAAATTTTGCCTCAAACTTTTACTCAAGCTTTTATGATTCTTGGCCCGGTTCACAATGCGTTTCTCTCCAACTCCAAGAGCAATCAACAGAGTCTTTTATCAACCCAATTCCATCAAGAGCAAAGGCCCAATTCAAGGCTTGAAGACCATTTGAAGAAAGTGTATAAATAGCTTAGGATTTAAGTTTTAGGGGAGTTTTCCTTTTACTTTTGCTGAGTAATTTTTGGAGAGCTTTTGGTTTTGAGTTGTTTGGAGTTTCTGAGTTTCGGAGTAGGAGAATTGAATTCTCTTCCTCTTAGTTTTCTTGCTTTCAATTTCATTTACATTTGTCTTGGATCTTGGGTTGGAGAATTGAAGGAATTCTGTTTCAATCTCATCCTGAGATCTCTCTGTTTTATTTACTGCATAATTGAATTTCAATTTCTGTTCATTGTCTCTTCTTCTACTCATTCTGCTATTTACTTTTCTCTATTTCTTGCAATTTAATTTTACATTTGGATCTAGGAAGGCATTGAGATCTAGACTCGGTTATCTAGTCTCTTGGGTCCTGAGATCTGGAGTTTGCATTTTAAATTCTCTGTTTAAAGCTTTTCAAGTTCATTTACATTTCCGTTTTAGATCCGGTTCAATTCAAGTCACCTTCTACTTGTCTGATTAATGCAATTTACTTTTCCTTGTTTAAATTCTGCAAATCCACTTCCCAATTCCCTTTACAATTCAAGCCATTTACATTTCTTGCACTTTAAGATTCTGCAATTTACATTTCTTGCGTTCTAAGTTTCTACCATTTAATTTCTTGCTCTTTAAGATTCAGCACATTTACCTTCTCTACTCTTTAATTTACTGCAATTGTCCCTCTCCCTTTTAATTTCATGCAATTTAGCTTCTGTCGAATACAAACCACTCAAATCAACTCTTGATTCGCTTGACTAAATCAACCACTAAACTAAAATTGCTCAATCCTTCAATCCCTGTGGGATCGACCTCACTCACGTGAGTTTTTATTACTTGATGCGACCCGGTGCACTTGCCGGTTAGATTTGGGTGTTTTTGGAAATTCGTTTTTCCACAAATTTTCCCATCAAGGGGTAGGATCTGTTTTTGAGAATCTTGAAATAAGTTTATGTATTTAATACTATGTGAAAATATATATACCTTTGTGGTTAAGTGAACTAAAATAAAGTCTCCTTTCGTTTTCTTAATTAAAGTTTCGGTTTGTATTCGTGAAGGCTCAATATTTAATAAAGATAGTATATAATAAGAAGGTTTAGAGGTAAGTAACGCCTGAGCTTTTGGTATGATCATGAGGTGCTAAAAGTTAGGGTGTTACAAGGGATATCTTAGATGCATGCACAAACAAGACAAACAAGTAAAACACAGCTAGATTACAACTACAACATATAGAACATTTAGCAAATAAGTAGTATAATCAGATAGGCACACCAAAACAAGCACACTCAATCAAAACATACAAATGTATATGATGTATGCCTATCCTATGGTTGATGAGTTTCATTTGTCGCTTATATAGCCAACCCAACATGTTCGGTAGCTAACCTGGATATTGTCCTCTTGAAAATTGGTGAGTGGTTAAGTACCCCAATCCTCACCTGGTGAGCAGTAAATCACATCGATCCCCACCATTTGCTAGTGGTACACCACCACGATCCCTACAAACGTTTTCAATTGGAAAACAACAAACTCATGGGCGGTACAAAACCACAATCCCCACTACCTGTGAGCGGTACACCACCACAATCCTCACAGACATCATGACACTGGGCAAGCGGTACACCACGACGATCCTTGCCAGGTCTATAATTCACAATTTCATAACCTGTAGGCAGTAAACTACCACGATCTCCACAATCATGTTTCAGTCAAGTTCATTCTCATCATCATTATAATTATAATTTGTTCACACTCATCCAAAGTTCATAATTAACTCAGTTTTCATTATTCTTCTTTCTACTAATCACCCTCATTATTAAACACATTTCAACTCAGCCACATTGCATTACTATTATCATTATCTTCATTATTTGCTTCTTATTCAACATTTTCAACCCCTCATCACCTAATTATCACTTCACGAAATCCTTTCCAATATCCCCCCAACTTATTTAACTCATTCACTTTTGTTCTAAGGCTTAAAAGCTCACTAATAGACCTCAAACAATTGTAAAGCAGGTTTGGAAAGCTAAAGAATTGGTTTAGACTTGAAAAATACAACTTTTAAAAAATACCAGGGTCATGCGTACGCATGCCCTTCGTACGTAGGCATGATTGCAAAAATTAGCCAAGTTGCGTACGCGGCCATGTCCCGCGTACACGAGTATCCAAAGTAGTAGGGAATACTCGCGTCGTGTGCATGCCTCGCGTATGCGAGCCCTATTTCCTTCAAAAGATGTAGAAAACCATATTTTTACACCGAACTTCGAAAGCGCATAACTTTTCAGTTGTAAAATATTTTTCATCTGTTCTTCAAATGGCATAAACTTCATGGACCCAATTTTCGTTTAAAATAAGTTTAACACATATTGGGAATCCAGAAGCCGAGTTATGACTCACCGAAGTTGATTAAAATTCTACTTTTACCAAAAATACCAAAACCTTTAACCTTTCCAAATTCTCAATTCAAACCATGATTATTATACCCAAATCAGTTCCAATATACTCATTGTAAGAACTGTAATTAATTAGCCACTTAATCAATTAATTTAATTGTCAAAAATAGGTTCCAAAATTTAGAATATTAATTAGAAAATTTAAATATGTTATTTGGACTCAATAGATTTTTCTAACTTGGAAAATGTAATTTTCTGTGAAAAATTGCGTAAAAACGCATACTGGTAAATTAGCCAGCAGTACTGGCTTAAATCTGTCTAGTACTGTGTAACAGTAGTAAAAACTGTAGAAAAATTTAGGAAAATAATTAAAGTTGAAAACCAGGCACTAATTTTAAAGGTTTCGCCCAAAGTTGGGCCAAACGGACCAAAAACACTAATGAGTTAGACTGGGCCCAAGTTGGGCCCAAGCCCAACATATATAAGTGTATAATTGAACCCAAATAGGTTTATAACACACATGACACCAAACCCTAGCAGCTTAAAAGAAGAGTGAAGGGAAGAGAGAAAACACTATTGATGCACCATTATTTCGTGGTACATCTTGTGCTTAATTAAGTGGATTTTATCCACTATTCTCTCATTTATTCATACTAATTACATGGTTTTACATTTTCCTTCCTAACTTTGTGCTACGATTGAAAACATGCTTCTTTGGCCTTAAAATTTCTATGTTTAATCCCCTCTTATTACCATTCGATGCCGTGATATGTGTGTTAAGTGTTTCAGGCTTTATAGGGTAGGAATGGCTTAGAGAATGGAGAGGAAGCTTACAAAAATGGAAGGAACACAAGAAACCAAGGAGATAACCAGCGAGCATCGACACGCACGCCTGGCTCACGCGAACGCGCAATCTGGACAAATTTGCAGCGACGCGTGCGCGTGCCTAACGCATACGCATGACACGCCAAAACGACCAGCGACGCGTACGTGTGACATGCGCGATTTGCAGAAATAATAAAAAATGCTGGGGGCAATTTTGGGCCGAGTTTTTACCCAATTTCTGGCCCAGAAACACAGACTAGAGCCAGGGAACATGCAGAGACTCAACACACATTCTCATTAGCATAGTTTTAGTTTTTAGATCTGAATCTAGAGAGAAAACTACTCTTCCTCTAGGTTTTCTATACATTCATAATTTCATAGTTTATTGCTTTTGCTTTGGATATTGAAGAGTCATCACCTCCGTTGAAGATATTGTTCTAGTTTGTTTTCTTACTCTTTTATTATTACATATTCTTAATTCTTGTTTAGAGTTACAACTGGATTATTTTTAGAATTTATTAATGCAACGGATTACTTTTATTTTTAATTAATTTTGAATTCCTATTTTATTTAAGTTATCATTCCTCCTTTCTACTCCAAACTCCCAATAACGAAGATGGTATCCATGTTGATGGAGTAGACTCCCAACTTGACATGGGGGTTGATTAAGAGGAGACACTTGAGTTGGAATGCTCAAGTGCTTAGTTAAATTGGAAGTTGTTGGCTAATTCTGTATTTACTAACGCTAGACCTTCCCAAGGGAGAGGACTAGGTTTTGCGAATAAGAGTTAGCTCAATCACTTGACTTTCCTTTATTTAGTAAGGGTTAACTAAGTGAAAATAAAAACCTCTTTACACTACACTTGAGAAAATTCCAACAAGGACAGAACTTCCAATTAATCATTCCCCCAGTCAAGGCCTTTATTTTAAATAATATAAATCTCTTTTAATTTTCATTGCTTTAATTTACGATCATATGCTTGTGCCCATCGCCCAAACTCAAAACTTTCCAGAAAATTCCTAATTAATAAATTAGCACCCTTTTTAGCAACTCGTTGGGAGATGACCTGGGACTCATACTCCCAGTATTTTAATTTTAATTTTGTGAAAACCTTTCTAAATTGATGAGGCGGATTTTTGCTGGTTAAGAGCTATACTCGCAACATATTTCCTAAATCGATTTCTTAATTGGCTGACTCCCGCCTCCACATCAACTATTCACAACTTAAAAAATAGGTAGTACCATATTTTCTACATCTTGTCCAGGTCTTAGAGACATGAAGTAGAAGCAATGGTTGTAACTTTGTAAACCTTTATTTATGTCATCCCCTGATAACATTTCTTTCTCAACTCCTCTGCTATTTCTTTTTCTTTCAACGGAGTCTTGTACCTTTTAGGGGTGCTCAAACTTGGCTCTGCACTTGTTTCCTCAGCATATTGCAATGCTGCTGTCACCCCAGCATCCATCACCACTTCTACCAACATTTCAAATTGTGTTACTATTGGTTGAGAGGTCGGGGGACTTATGCCAAGGCTGAAGGAAGGTGCATCATCTTTCCAATGCCGAGGATAGGCAGAACTACAAGATGATAGAGGAAAGTTTTAAGTAATAATCAAAAAGTACTGTTGTAACGACCCAATTTTTAGTATGTCTATATCATACCAAAAACTGAGCGCTACCAACTTGTCTTCCTAGTTATTATCTATTATTTATTATATGAGCCTGATTCGTTGTTAAAAGCATAGTTATTTTGCGAGGTACTTTCTTTTTGAAAATGTTTGTATTAATATACGGAATCATTCATATTCATTTCACATACAATAACAGACACCACAGTTATAAACAACCACACTTATATACATCTCAAGCAGTTAACAACATTCAGTTATCCAACCTTTATTAAAGTATAGATCTTAGTTAGAACACCCCTAAATATCGCTAGATAATAACTATATACATATATATACATATACCATCCCAGTCCCTTACCTGTTTAAGAAGTCCCTAAGCTGGCGCCCAGGCTAGCCTAGACCCTATATTCACCTAATCCCTCTAAATGACAAAAATGAGGAAAAGTATGTTCTAGGTTTTCAAAACTCGAGTCGGGTGAAAAGTCATCAAAAGGCAGAAGATTGTCTACTACTCCTCTGTACGATCATATGTCATCAAAGAGCGTCTCTCTAGTACTTCATTGAGTGGCCACATAACATCAACATCATACGGAGGACCTAGGCTAAAGGTTGTAGATAAACGGGGTGTAAATATTGGTTGATCTCATGGTATATACATATAAACAGATAATGGAGTTCACCCCAAACTCAGAAGACTTCCCAGAGCGAGATCCTCTTTGCAGAACGATCATCAGCAGACTACGGAAGGGCGCTCCTGCTTCCATCTGAAGGGGGAGAGAAGGGGGTAAAAACTTGGGAGTTCATAGTAGAGTTGGGCTAATTATTCATGTTAATTGGATCCATTGTGCTTGTCAGACAGTATTATAATTTACAAAAGATAGAGGAAAGGAAAAAAGTAGATAAACAAAAAGCAGAGAAAATAGAAAGGCAGAGAACAAACAGAGAAATACAAAAATAAAGCATAACACAGAGAATATGCAACATGAATAATGCGCACACAAATGATGCATGTCTATCCTTAGTGCAGGTAATGAGTTCATCTGTCGGTTACTAACCCGCTCCCGACGATACCCCGCAACCTTTGTCTGGATAAGGCTTTCCTATTGGCAATACCCACAACAAGCAACCTTTGTCTCGCAGGGCGACACTTGTTGGCCAATTTATGCCGAATACACTCACTGTAAGTAACCTTTGTCTTATAGGAGTACAACAAACTCACTGTAAGCACCCTTTGTCTTACAAGAGTACAACACACTCACTTTAAGCACCCTTTGTCTTACAGGAGTACACATATCTCGATACCTCTGTAAGCAACCTTTGTCTTACAGCAGCACAACATTATAGCTAGGTATCCCAGAAAAAAATTCTCAGTGGTCACACCACTATCTATCTGACTGCCTTCTCGCAGCAGATGAACATATAATAAGTGTTTTACTCTTCATTCTCTTTCTCTTGTTCCTCTTTTTTCATTACCTCTTTGTGCTGCTCTTGTTTCTCTTCTTGATGTTTATTTATATGGCTTATGTCACTTTCGGTATGAACAGTCAGCCTGTCCCAGGCATAGGTTCATCAAATCTATGCTGAACCAGTATGACTTTTCATATAATACTTAACCCTAAGCGCAATTCAAATACTAACTATGTTGCTCCTAAGTCGCTTCACTAATCACCATTTATTTTTATCATTAAAACTTTACCGAATTTTTCTTCGATTTTTATCTTTTTCTTCAAAAATTTATCTTTCCTTTGTCTTTGCCTCACTAATATATTATTACCACTCCCTAAGTATTTTATGAAGGTAATTATGAGATTCTGCGCTTAAAGTTGTCTTTCTAAAACTTTTACGAAAAATTGCCTTCTCCGCATTTTTTATTATTTTTAATTAAATATTATTATTTAATATTTTATTATTAATTATTAATTGAATTTTCAAAAATTACCTTACTTTTACCTTTTAACTTTATAAATTCACTTTTTATCGAACTTCCTAATATTTTTACTTTAACCCCCTAAACTTTTAATATTTATAGTTTTACCCCACAAACACCAAAATAATTACTACCTTGCCCATTTTAAGATCTAAAAGGTGTTCTTAAATGTTCTTCATCACCCTCAAAGTGTTCTTCATGTTCTTTGTAAATTCTTTAGATTCTTTCTCATTTTTCACCCGTTTTTCAATCTTTTCAGTAACCAATTTTTACCTTAATTCATAATAAATTGGCAGCCACTAAAGCCCCATCTTTTCCACTTGATTTCAACACAAAATCAACCCCAATTTAAGGGTTAGGGTTTAAAATTCCAACAGCCACGAGAACATGCGTTCATAGCTTGAATTTCACCAAAATTCATCAAAATTTCACCAAAATTTCACCAAGAATCAATCATATATGCAACCAATTTTCAGCACAGCCAAATCATACAACATTCACACAACTCAAACATAATTAATCAAAATTAATTTCACCAAACCCTTCCTTGATTTGCTGCCTCAAATTTGGTTATGCTTCTAGGTATTCTTTAAGCACTTTTTCCTCCTAAATCACATCAAGAACAACTTTAAATACAAAAATTCTCAACTAACCAAACCCTCATATGAATGTTAGGATGAGATTCCTCATCTTATCCTTTCTGAAAATTGAAGTTTCTTGGCCCTCAAGTCAAGTTAAGAATGATTCCTAAGGAAGAACATCAAGAAAACACATGTTCATGCATGTTTTCCTTGAAACCGAAGAAAAAGAGAGAAGGAACAGCCAACTCACCTTGATTCTAGCCTTGATTAGTCATATGATTGTGAAGAGAAAGAAGAAAGGATCAATTTGATCAGATTGGAATTTTGATTTGAATTTTGGTTCAGAAGAAATCAAGCTTTGAAGATTAAGTGTTCATGAAGTTTACTATCTTTTCTCTATCTTCAATTTCGGCCAAGGAAGCATCAAATGACCAGTTGAAGTTTCTTGGGGTTGAGGGGAGAGCTGTGATTGGTTGGCTTGGGAGGTGGTTAAAATAATATTAAAATATATCCGGTGTATAATTACTAAAACTAGATGTATCGGAACACATGTAAAAACACATCTAGAAATTCTTTTCTGAGCTACTAGCATAAATGACACTAGTAACATGTTTAATATGAGAATAGAACATATATGATGAGGCATTAGCATTGCTAAATTCATCAAAGAGTACTGGTGTTAACCTGCACCAGTAGACTGTAAACCCGGTTAAACCGATCTCTTATTTTTAACTAAAATAGACCAGGTAATATTATAATATTATTCAAGCATCTCTAATATTAATACGATAATGATATTATATTACTATTTCACTTCTCTCATGAATCAAGTTTGGTTCGTCAAACTGAGACTAACTATGGAAACCAGAGTCTAAAACTCCTAACCGAAACGACTCAAAAACTAGGTTCTTCGCGACTGCATCGTCAAATTTATCTCAAAAGAGGTTCTTTATTATTGATGACATATTGATGATATGGATTGAGGTACTTGATGATATAGCAGAGGTGCTTCCTTTACTAATTTTTCAGAAACTCTGTTTTGCCAACAACTCGGTCAGTACAATTATGATATAACATCAAAACTAATAAAAAGGATTTTAAGTAAAACTTACACATTCAGTGGAGCTTCTTGCTCGGACTGCCTTGCCGGAGTTTCTTTATAGGCCTGCTACTGGGGTTTCGGAGGGCATCTGTATTAAACAGAAAATTGTTCAATAATGAACTGAAATTATTATTATATACCATCAAAACTAAAAACAAGTATTTTAAGTAAAACTTACACATTAAAAGGAGCTTCTTGCTCCGATTGCCTTGCTGGAGCTTCTTCGCAGGCTTGCTGTTGCGATTCCGGAGGGCAGCTGGATTAAACAAAAAGGAATTTAATAATGTACTAAATTATTATTATATACTCTCAAAACTAATAAAAAGGATTTTAAGTGGAACTTACATTAAAAGGAGCTTCTTGCTCCGATTGCCTTGCTAAAGTTTCTTCGCAGGCCTGGTATTAGGGTTCCAAAGGGCAGCTGTATAAAACTGAAAAGAGTTTAATAATGAACCGAAATTATTATTATATACCATCAAAACTAATAAAAAGAATTTTAAGTACAACTTACTCATTAATAGAAGCTTTTTCTGTTTGAGTTTTCGGAGGGACAGAGGTAAAGGCCTTTTGTTGTTTTATCTCTTCTACAATGGAACTTGGAAGAGCAATTGTAATAGAAACTCTGATGAAAGTAAACAAGAAATGAGTTAATATTGAATGATTAGAATAGAAAAGTAAATTGGAAATCTGACTAAGTGAAAGCTGCACATTGATTAAAATAAGATAGTAAATTGGACTCAAATGAACCTCAAATAATCCAAGAAATGAACCTCAATTAATCCAAGAAATAAACCAAAATTAGTTCAGATTTGAACAAACAGTGATGAAGACTCAATTATCAACAAAAATACATCAAATTAATTTTTTGGATTTCAAATGAACCTCAACTAATCGAAGAAATGAACCGAAATTAGTTCAGACTTGAACAAGCAATCATGAAGCCTTAATCATCAACAAAAATACATCAAATTTATTTTTGGATTCAAATGAACCTCAATTAACCTAAGAAATGAACCAAAATTACTTCAGATTTGAACAAGCATTCATAAAGACTCAATCATCAACAAAAACACACCAAATTCATTTTTGGATTCTAATTAACCTCAATTAAACTAAGTAATGAACCAAAATAACTTCATATTTCAACAAATAGTCATAAAGACTCAATCATCAACAAAACCATATACTATTAAACTAAGAAAACTCACATATCCAGAGGTTGAGACTGAATTTCTTCTCGAACCACAAGGATTTGTTGGGCTACTGATAATTAAACAAAAATTTTGTGTCAATAATTAAACAAAAATTATTACCCAAATTTAAAAGACCAACGTAAGTATTTCAACTTATATAGTTAGAGTTTGTGAACTCTGTTTTTCCTTTTTTTTATGCCATTTTTTTCTTCTAAAAGTTATTACAGAGGATTCAGGATATTTTTTCTAATAAAAAAGATACAAAATTAAAATCATTTAATCAAGATATTCTAATTAAAAGCAGAAGGAGTAAATAAAAGTTAAGAGGAATTACTTGGTATTGATCGGTGCATTTACAAACTGTGCCAACTTCATTTGGGTTTATAACACAGGTTCACTTAACAAGAAATAAATGAACCAAAATTATTTGAGATTTGAACCTTAATTAAGAAATAAATGAACCAAAATTATTTGAGATTTGAACAAGAAGTCAAATAGAGTCTGTCGCCAACAAAAATATATCAAATGTATACTGGTGACAAATATCAAAGCTGTAACTAACTTAACAAGCACACATGAACAATTTTCAGCAAATCCAAGTGAAACTAAACCAAACGAACCCCAAAATCATCAATACTTATCATATCATCAGGTGAACCTCAATTAATTCACAAATAAACCGAAATTATTTCAGTTTTGAATAAGTAGTAGAAAAGACTCTAAAAATAACAGAATATATATTTATAATAACAAAATAATCATTTTTGAATCTTACTCTTCTTTAAATTTAGTTTTGCTTCCGAATCCGTCAGAACAATCTTCCTTTTTTTGGTTTCTTTTTTTGCTACCCTTTGTGGTTGTTTTCTTCTCTTTGGCAGTATTTTCTCCATTTCTTCTTCTTCTCTACAACACGTACAAAAAGTTTTGTTAAAATAACAATATAAAACTTAAAAAAAATAGATAGTTTTCAATAAACGATGGTGAGAAGTATACTTAGATTCTGAAAAACTTTCTTCTTTTGACGATGAATGCAAGATAACAATTTTCTTTTTTATTTCTTCTTCTTTTCCTTCTTTTCCCCCTTCTTTTCTTCTATCTCTCCTCCCCTCAATTCTGCTCTTTTCACAAATCCCTAAACATAAACTTATTTAGTTTGTACAGTATTTTAGAAGCATCTAAACCAAAATTTAAAGAGAAATAATTTTTTTTATTTACCATTTCATTAGTTGTTTCTAATGAAATCCGCTCGACCAGCCTCCTCCATGTCCAGCCCACCACCCATGGTGGGCTGGGAGCGTCATCTGCTTCTGTTTGAGGGAACCTCATTTCATGAAAATATATTAACATTAAAACGAAGACACAACCATCAACATAAAGATTATTTCCTGCTCTCTGGGTTTTGATCCCCTTGATCAGGAAGCTCAGCACATGAGCTGCCCACTTCCATCGTCAGACCGTCTCCACATGAAGGGCAGGCGGCTTATGGACTGGGGAGATTGTGCTTACTGTTGTAGGCAGCAAGAAGCATTTCTGGACGAAACGACCCTCTTGAATTTCAGCAAGTTCTTCTCCCATTCAACACTCATATCAATCACAAATTTTGTCAAAGATGCCAAAGTAGCACCTTTGAAGCTGTCAAAAATCTCCTGCTGTTGCTCATTCAGTTTGCTGTATGTAAATTTTTCATGAAAATGATCCCTTACAATATTTTAATATAAACAAATCAGTCAAAAAGGTTCAGTTCATTTTTTGTATTTAAATGAACCTCAAATAAACCAAGGAATGAAGTGAAATTATTTAAGGAATAACAAAAAAGTTAAAAAGAAAAAATACAAATGTAAAAGATGGAAAGTATAATACCGCCAAAATTTATGCCTAATGCATCTCTTATCTTGGCAAGGGTTATGTAGATTTTGCCATAGAGAGTGTCTAAGCATCCATAATAGACATCAAAGCAACGAATCAATTCTCTCAAGAGCTTGTGAGAGACGTTCAATTATGGGATTTGTCCCAGTGCACCGAATCTCATTTCTTCAACAATAGTTTTTTTTTCTACACTCAATTCTTTTAACACCCTAGCTATTGATTTTGTTGAACATCTCAGATCATGAGTTTTCTGCAAGGATTTGAAACATTATGTTATGATATATTTATAATAGCAAAATAGAGTTGATTTAATGTATATATGCTTACATTATAATGCAGCTTCTCCTTTTTCGACATGGTCATCTTTTTCATTATTGCTATAAGGAACAAAAAATTTGGTTAATACTTAACTGGTGAACCTCATTCAATTCCCAAATAGACCAAATTGTAGTTCAGATTTGGTGAATACTTAACAGTAGTATCAAGTGAACCTAATTCAATTCACAAATCAATGGAATTCGGTTTAGATTTGAATAAAAAGTGATAAACATTCAATCAGCAAGAAAAGCACATGTCAGTTCATTTTCTGCATGTAAATAAACTCAATTAAACTAAGAGATGAACCGAATTTCTTAAGGAATAACATATTTAGTGAATACTTAACAGTAGTATCAAGTGAACCTAACTCAATTCATAAATGAATCAAATTCGGTTCATATTTGAACAAAAAGTGATAAACATTCAATCAATAAGAAAAGCACATTTGAATTTATTTCTGTATGAAAATGAACTTAATTAAACTAAGAGATGAACCCAATTTCTTAAGGAATAACAGATTTGGTGAATACTTAACAGTAGTATCAAGTGAACCTAACTCAATTCACAAATGAACTGAATTTGGTTCAGATTTGAACAAAAAGTGATAAACATTCAGTCAGCAAGAAAAGCACATTTCAATTCATTTCTGCATGCAAATGAACTTAATTAAACTAAGAGATGAACCCAATTATTTATTAGAACTAATAAACTAACAACACAGTTTCATTCGATACCCTAGTTACGGAGAAAACAAGAAAAAATAGAATCCGAAAAACTCGATCTACTAAATGAACGAACTCAATCCAATAAATCTTAAATCGAACTAGAAGAAATGTGAGATTTGTGAGAAATTAATTGAACATAATAATAATAGTTTTCTCAGTACCTTGTAGAATTTTTGTTCTTGTTTTTGTGTGCTTTTTGTTGATGAATTTAAATGTTCTACCGATTCTGCAGTAGTTTTCACAGAGAATATGAACGATTTTTTAGAGATTTTGAGAGAAATTTAAAATTTTTTCGTCGCAGTTCCAACTCAGAAGAAGGACTTTTTTTTATATTCTAGCACGAATTGAATTGGTAACGTTTGGATAATTTTTGACGTGTATAACAAACGTTTCATTAATCAAAATGAATTTTTTTAGTATTAAACTTACTTGGTTAGATTTAAATACAAAAATATTTAAATGTATAGTCCAACTGTAAAAATTAATATCCCTAACTAGAAAAACATCAATGACCAAAAACTTAATAATTACTAATTGCGGTTCGCGAGGATGACAATTAATATGCATATAGTTGATAATCATAGTTATTATCAACGTTATCCTTTATATTCGTATTATTAAATTATAATTTTAATATAAACGATGACAATAGGCCTTAGTTGAACCCAACATTGTAAATACTATTGCGGTAATAATTTTAATTTTAATAATACCGATATGCAGACACGTAAACAATAATATATATAAGTATAAATATAATATAAATCTATAGACGTATATATATATATGTGTGTGTGTGTGCCACTTTTGTGTTTAGCGTAAAATGGCTTTAGGGTTTTGTTGTGCTACTTTTGTTGTGTTTTTTTATTATAGAATTTAGGATTAGAGGTTTAGGATTTAGTTATGGTATTTTTGTTGTGTTTATATTTATAGGGTTTAGGATTACGAGTTTAGGGTTTATGATTCAGAGTTTAGGATTAGGATTTTAAGGTTTTCAATCTTTTGTGTCTTTAAGGTTAAATATTTTAAGGGTAGAGGCTTTAGCGTTTGCGGTTTAGAGGGTTTATAAGTTTAGATATGCCATCTTTGTTGTCTTTAGGATTAAGAAGTTTAGAGGATTAGATAGCTTAAAGTTTAAGATTTAAGGTTTTGCATTGAGGGTTTATGGTTTAGAGAGTTTAGGATTTTAAATTTTAGGATTTAGAGTTTAGGGTTTAATTGTTAGGATTTGGGTTTCGGGTTTAGGGTTTAAAGGGTTTAGGGGTTAGAGTTCATAGTTTACGATTTATGGTTCAAGTGAGAGTTGGTTGATATAGTTGGCCCAAGTTGATGAATTCATTTTTTTTAATTTAGGATTTTGAGTTTTGAGTATAGGGTTTACAGGGTTTAGGGTTTTAAAGTTTATGTTTCAGGATTTATAGGGTTTAGTACATAGGGTTTAAGGTTCAGGATGGGGACCACATTCGTTGTCTTCTAGAGACATCCAGTGCCCAAGGCAAGATTATCCACAACATCCTGAACTCAATAGAGAAATATTGCAAGCCTGAAATGGAGTTACGACTCGCTTTGACGGAAGGCCGTCAAGGACCACAGACACAAAGTGTGACAGGAAAGGAAAAAGAGCCAACTTGTCCTACGACTGGCATCCCATCGATGCGGCCTAGAGCTGATAATGTCAAGGCAAAGGGGATGGAGCTAGCCGTGCAGGAGAACGTGCAATGTGAGACCCGTAAGGCACGAAGAAAGGCAAAGAGTACATCGTCGCCAAAGTCGCAGTCGCCGAAGGTTAGTCAGGTTTTCCTTTACTTTGTTTGATTTATAGGGTGATCAGATCCGCTCGCGCACGTGGAAATTCTTGTTGTTGTGTTTGTGAAAGCGTAAGCTCGAGTTTGAGAGTAAAGATGCTGCTTTTGACCAAGGGAGTGATGTTCAGCAGGATGGGTGTAACACCCTACCACAGAGAGTCTTATGCTTAAGTCATAAAACAGATGGCGAGGTATTACGACCTTGATAAACCCAGTTTTTAGGGTTTATCTTGTTTGGTTTTTGAGGGTTTCATCGATGTTCTTTCACACTTATTCATATAAAATGCATGGTTCTGTGTTCCCTTCCCGATTTTGCTTTATGGATGAAAACATGCTTCTTTTACACTCAATATGCCATATTTGAATCCTCTCCTATTATCATTCGATGATGTGATCCGTTTGTTAAGTGATTTCAGAGTCTTTAGGGCAAGGATGGCTTAGAAGAGAGGAAGGAAGCATGCATGAATGGAAGGAGCATGGAAAATAAAGCTTTGGAGCTTGAGCAGCGACGCGCACGCGTACCTTTTGCGTACGCATGGATGCGCGCTACTGGATCGGCGCGAGGAAGCCAAAGCTAGAAGCCGGCACATTCGCGTGGCTTAGCTAGAACCTCAGGGACGCGCACGCGTGCTGTACGCGTCCGCGTTGGTGCCCGCACGTGATTTTTAAGTGAAAACATGCCCAGTAAATTCACAGAAGTTGTGGGGCCCAATTGGAACTAATTCTGGCGCCAAAACCCTTAAGAAGACCAAGGGATGAGGGGGTTCTCATTCATTCACTCATTTTTAGATATTTTTCTAGTTAGTTTTGGAAGTTCATTTTGTTGAGAGAGAAACTCTAACTTCTCTCTAGGGTTTTACTTCTCAAATTGGAATTCTCTTGTATCCATTGGTGAGATCTATTGTCAATTCAACTCTACATTGCTTCCAATTGTAGATCTAGATTCTCCTACTCTCAATTTAGTTCTTGTTGTTCAAGTTACTTGTGGATCTTAGCTTTTGGATGTTGTTACTTCTATTTACATTAATACATTGAGGTAATTTCATGTTCCTAGTTGTCAATTGTTGATTGTTGTTAATCTCTTGTAGTGTATATCTTTGATTGCGAGTTGACTCTCAATTTTACAATGTCTTTCATTCTTGCTCTCCAAGTGTTTGAGAAAATGCCAACTTTAACTATGGAGTAGAATTTTCCTACTTGGCTTAGGAGTTGAGATATTGGAGACACTTGAATTATTAATGTCCTTTGTTGATTATCAATTGGAGATTGCTAATTGGTTTGAATGTCACTAAAGCTAGACTTCCCTAAGGGTTAGACTAGGACTTGTGAACTCAAATTGGTTACTTTCACTTGACTTTCCTTAATACTATAGGTTAACTAAGTGAAGCAATACTTAATTCTGATCACAATTGATGGAGATAATGATGATAGGAAGTCCAATCCTCACTTCTAGCCAAGGCCTTCACAGCGCTTTACTCTCATTCACGCTATTGGCTTGTTCCTTTCTTGTATGAAACTCCAAACACCAATACACTTTCTAAACAACAATGTGCATCGTGGAGCACTCCTAGGGAGAATGACTCCAGACTCATACTCTCGGTTATTGATTTTAGATTGTTTGATGTGGAATTGCGTGTCGGTTTAGACTATACTACAATTGGATTTATTGATAAATTCTACACTGGCACAAAATCACTCATCAAACCTCTAGAAATAAAATTTAGTATATATAGTAGTGTGAAAAATATTTGTAACTAGGAGCCTTTAAAGAAAAAGGGGTAAATCAAAGCTGTTAAATTGAATAGTGCAACACTCCGATCGATAACATAAACGAAATAGATAAAGGATAAGCTAACGCGAGTGTTCCAAAGGTTACCTGAAATTCAAGGCCGATCTCGGATGAGATCTACTGTTGTGGCTGGAGATGTCGTGTCTGACTTGTTGGATCTGGTGGAGCTGCTGATCCTTGATCACCGGAGGGTGGTGGTACCTGCAAGAGACTCTGATGCTTAAGTTAGCACATGCTTTAGGCAGGTTTTTTGTGTAGAATCAGAGTATGAGTTATACCTGGGTGCTCCAGTGTATTTACAGTAGAGTGGAGTGACCTTTCTGAAGATAAGTTAGTTATCTTATCTTATCTTTGAGCGAGTCACCTTATCTTTCAGGTCAGCTGCCTTTAGAGTGGGTTGCGTCCCTTTATCTGGGCCTACTTGGGCCTCTACGGTGGTTTGGATGACCTCTTTAGGGAGAGGTCGGTGTCGACCAACCTTTACAAGAGGTTGGTTGCTTTGACGTCGTCCAGTCAGGATGATGCAGCTCGACCTAGGGTATGAATAGTGCCCCTGCTTGAGTTTAATCTTTCCCTTGAGGTTGTGTCCTTAGACTTCGACCCCTTTGAGGAAGTCGTGCTCGAGCATTCGCTTTTGGTTGATCTCCTGTATAACTCCTGTTGGGATTGCTTCTACTTGAATGCGAAACGTTTCTTTCTTTCTTTAATTGTTGCATGCGTTGTGCTTTTTTGGGAATGTGCAAGGGCTTTAAAGGCTCATTTAATTTCCTTTTGCCATTTCTTCTTTTCCCTCTTTTACATTCCATTTTGAAATTAAAGAAGAGGTTTTACTCTCACTTTTAGTTTCTTCCTCCCTTTCACTTATTCGTTCATTGTTTGCTAAGTATTTTGTTCATCTGGCCTTTTGATGAACGGATTTTTGTGTGGTTTAGAATTTTCACTAATGAAATCTCGTTGCAAGTATAGTTTCTAAACCAACATTAATCCTTTCATACAAAAGATTGTTTGTCACAAGTACAAACCCCTAAATTTATAAACCGAAGTATTGAACCTCGGGTCGTTCTCCCTGGGAATTGCGATAAAGTGTTCTTGTATGTTTTGGGGTTTTTGAGATAAGAGACATGAACTGTAAACGGCAAAGAAGTAAACTAATAGCTAAAAAGATCTTGGCAAGGTTTGGTGGTCAAGGATCTCTATCCCTTTCACTAACCACAACATGAGAATTGGGAAGGATCAATCCCATTAAATCATCCTCTAACTAGGTAAAGGAAAGTCAAATGAGCTATATCAATCCAAATCCATAAGTCCTAGCTCTCCACCAATTCAATTAGTGATACCTAGAGTTAATGGCTCCCAATCGTCAATTACTTGGACATTAGTAACTCAAGAGTTCCTAAGTTACCTTCCCAAGCCAAGAGCATAAAATTCTACTCTAAAATCCAACTAAGAATTTTATCAAACACTTGGAAGGCATAAAAAGAAAGCATAGTAAAATTGCAAGGAAAGTAAATCTACTCTACTCAATTGCAAGGAAATAAACAACAACAAATCAAATGAACAATAAAGGAACATGAATCATAAATTGCATTAAAGGAAAATGGAAGAAAAAAATTGCATCAACATAAAAGTAGAGAATTACAATAATTAAATGCAAAACTACAGAAAAGAAAGGTAAAAGAAGAAGAATTACAAAAGGAAAAGTAAATCAAATCTTGAAATTAACCTAGATCTAAGAAATCCTAATCTAGATCTAACATAATCATAATCCTAGAGAGAAGTGAGAGCTTCTCTCTCTAAAACTAACTTTTCCTCCAAACTAATCTAAACTAAACTAATAATGACTAGGTGTGTCATCCCTCTTGAATCCTTGGGTTAAATAGCATCAGAAATAAGTTGGATTGGGCCCAAAATGCACCAGAAATCGCTGGCCACGAGTTGTAATTAGTGAATCACGTGCATCATCAGCGCGTACACGTACAGTGCACGTGTGTGCCTCTAAACGCAACGAACTATGGCAAATTTTATTTCATTTTGAAGCCCCAGATGTTAGCTTTCTAACACAACTTGAACCGCATCATTTGGACCTCTATAGCTCAAGTTATGATCGATTAAGTGCGAAGAGGTCGGGCTTGACAGCTTTGCGATTCCTTCATTTATTCATGAGTTCTCCATTTCTACATGCTTTTCCTTCATTCCCTCAATCCAATCCTTACCTCCTAAATCTGAAATCACTTAACAAACATATCATGGAATCTAATGGAAACAAGGTGAATTAAATTTAGCTATTTTAAGACCCAAAAATCATGTTTTCACTCTTAAGCACAATTAACGGAGAATTTACAAAACCATGCTATTTTGTTGGATACATGGGAGAAAAGTTGACAAAACCCTCTAAATTCAACACAAGATAAACCCTAAAAATGGGGTTTATCACCTTTCTGTTTTCACGCCCTCACACTCCCTACCTTTGCTTAAGGACGTTCATTGGTGCGGATTGTCGGCGCTTCTGTCTGAGCCTTCTCTTGCGCTTGTTCCCTTTTCTCCGTAGGTTGGTATTCTTCTTCCTTTTTATGCCTCGATAGTCATCTTTATGAATGCTTTTGCTGTTGCATGTCTGTCTTTTTCATGCCAAGTTTTGATCTTTATTGAGTTTGCTTTGAGAAGGTTGAACCTTTCCGAAAAAGATTGTGTCTTTTGTTTTTGATAAAAGTTTGTGATTTCCTTTATCCCTGCTGCTCCTATTTTAGGAAGATGTGTGCTTTTTAGGTCTCCGTTTGCTATCTCCATTAGTTTGCTTTTGTTTGATATTTGTAGGGGATTTTATTTTTGCGTTTGTTTCTGAGTTCCCATACTGTTGCCTCCAAAGGGTGCCCCTGGTTTTGCAGACTATTCCTTATTTTCGTAGACCCTAGGGTACCCTTTTTTTTGCCCTACCTCTTTGTTTATTGGTTGTTCCTTCTCTTTTCGATTCTGTCTGAGTTGTTTAGTAGTGACCCCTTGTTATCTTCCTTTGCTGTAGGTGTATTTTGCCGTATGTCTTCCCGAAAAAATATTGTTGAGATGTCTACCAAGATTTCTGCTGGCATGGTCGATTGGCTGGACTCTGTAGTCCTGATGTGTGTTACCGTGGCCGATCCATCATGACTTGCATCATCTACCCTTCTTTCTTGCATAAAGAAGACCATAAAAGAGCATAAATCTCATTTGAGCAGTACAATTGATGCATTATTTGATGAATATTATGGTACACTACTTTGAGATGAGTTGTGCTGAATTTCAGGTGAAAAAAGCATCAAAAAATGGGTAAAAGACAAATAAGAAGCTGGGCGTGTGATACTGGCGTGCCACATGGGAGCAAACGCAACGAAAATGCACTGGCGTGGCACGCCAGGAGCTGGGCGTGGCACGCCAGTACTAAATTCCAGAGGGCAGATCCAAGCATGCATGTGGGCGTGGCACGCCAGGGACTGGGCGTGGCACGCTAATAAAAAATTCGAGAGGCACAAAAGGGGCTTGGCACGCCAGGTTGGGCGTGGCACGCCTGAACCATTAACTACTATGGGCGTGCCACTTGAGCAAAGGGACGTGGCACGCCAACTCACCATTCCAAGAAGAACCTCCACTATGGCATGCCACTTGGTATCGAAGGCGTGGCAAGTCAGCTCCAAGAAGTCACTTGGGCGTGACACTTGAGAACCCAGGCGTGGCACGCCAAGCTTGAAGAGTTCACAAATCCATGGGTGTGCCACTTGAACAGCATGGCGTAGCACGCTGGTACAATGATCCAGAGAAGGGGCTGAAGACAATTGAAGACTGGGCGTGCCACTTGATGTCGAAGGCGTGGCACGCCAACCTCTCACCCTCACTTAGGCGTGCCACTTGAGCAACCAGGCATGGCACGCCAATGCACAAAGATAACAAAAGCAAGGACTGGGCGTGCCACATGGTGTCGAAGGCGTGGCACGCCAACCCAAGCATGTCACTTTGGCGTGCGACTTGAAGGCTGAGGCGTGGCACGCCAACTACTGGAACCAAGACAAGATCATGGGCGTGGAACGCCAACCTTTAGGCGTGCCACGCTGGTATAAGTTTCCAGAGAGGATGAAGGAGGTCAATTACATGGGGCGTGCCACTTGGTATCGAAGGCGTGGCATGCCACTCACTATTCTTTACTTAGGCGTGCCACTTGAATCCCAGGCGTGGCACGCCAGTGTCATTCAGAGAGCAAGGAAGCATTGGGGCGTGCCACTTGAGTTCATGGCATGGCACGCCAAACAGAGGAACCACTCACTCACAAAGGGGCGTGGCACGCCAGACCCTGGGCATGCCACGCTAGTGCAACTTTCCAGAGAAGCTTAGCCAAGCATAGAGCAAGGGTGTGGCAGGCCAGACCTTGGGCGTGGCAAGCTAGTTCAAGTTTCCAGAGGTAAAGATAAGTGAGAAAGACAAAGGGGGTGCCACTTGAGTTCGAAGGCGTGGCATGCCAACACAAGAATTCCACTATGGCGTGCCACTTGAGCTCGAAGGCGTGGCACACCAAGGTTGCTAAAGAGACGAGCGTGCCACTTGAAGGGCTGGGCGTGGCACGCCAAGATAAAATTGAAGGGCACGTGACACGCCACTAGAGCGCCAATCACACGCTGGGAGATCACACTTATTGAGCTTCTTTTCCCTCCAAAAATGTAATTTTCCTTTTTCACTTTTATAATTCTTTTATTTTACTAGGAGTAGTATAAATATCCCCAAGGAGTACTGAAGAAAGGGGGTTAAGCAGTCAGTTTTATATCCACTTTTACACTTCACTTTTGAGTACTTTTTGAGCTATGAGTAGCTAACTTCCCTCTCATTGAGAGAGGGAGCTCTGTTGTACTTGATGGATTGATCATAGTGAAATTCTTCTTCTCTTCATTTTCTCTTTGATTTGCTAGAAGAAATTTTGTTCTTAATGCTTAAGCATTCAATTATCTTGGAAAAGAGATTTAATGCAATTGGGTTTCATGGGAACCTTGGGAAAAGAAACATGAAACCATGCTTGAAATCCCTTCTCACACTTGAGTAGAATCTGGGTTTTGGTGTTTGGATATGTGACATATAATGCTCCATCTACTTGCACCTATAATGGTGTGTGGTATAATCAGCGACCAAGCATATCTCTCTTCATGAGCAATTAGACCAAGGAATTGGCTATTGATCAAGATCTGAGAGATTGAGTCACCAAGGGATTGGGGCTCAATCATTCATGATTGCCAAGAGGTCAATGAGTTGCATGATTGAAGAGGATCAAAGCTAGATTTGATCCAAAGAGACAACATCTCCCAATCTCAATGAATTTTCCCATTCTTATCTATCCATTTTTTTACAGCTTGATTTTACATTTAGCAATTCCCCATTCCCATTTACATTTAAGTCATTTATGATTCTGCACTTTACATTCTTCCATTTCTATTTCTGCACTTTATTGCTTTTCTTTATATTCTAGTCATTTACATTTATGTCATTTACAATTCTGCACTTTACAATCTTATTGATCCGCTTGACTAATTATCAATTAATTAAAACTGCTCGAATTTGCCAATCTCTGTGAATACGATCCCACTCCACTGTGGGTTATTACTTGACGATAATTTTGGTGCGCTTGCCAAAAGAACTAATTCACCAATTTTTGAATGGGGGTGTGAATTGGACTCTTCAAGTTTTATGGAGCCGTTGCCGGGGATTGGCTTAAATTTGACAGTGATTAAATTGATTGGAGAGCTAGATTAAGCAATTTAAATTCCTTGTTATTTTAGTTCCTTTTATTTGGTGCCTTTTATTTTTTATTTTTATTTTTTTATTTTGAGTTCTATTTCTTTCTTCTTTTATTGTTCTTATTCATCATCCATATTTCTACTCTTCTAACTGTTCGATTAATTGCACCACTCACACTAACAAGCACTCTAACAAGAGTAATTTCTTTATTCATTTTCTTTCTTGATTTTTGCCTTGTTGGTTGTATGACAGGTAGAAGAAGCGGGGCTTCAACTTCCTTTGATTCTGAACCTGAGCGGACCTTCCTTAGATTAACGAGGGAAGCAAGAGGGAAGGGAGTCATTGGTGCTGAGGAAGAGGAAGAGTATTTTGAAACAGACATGGAGGAGAATATGGAGATCCACCATGAAGAAGAAGCTCCCAACCATTCCAGAGAAGGCCCAGTAAATCATGTTGGGTAAGAAAGGAGAGTCTTAGGCTCCTACATCAACCCAAACCCAGGAAATTGTGGCAGCAGCATCCTAAAGCCAACAATTCATGCCAACAATTTTGAGCTAAAGCCTCAGCTCATCACACTTGTTCAGAATAATTGCTCATTTAGAGGGAGTGCCCAAGAAGACCCTAATCAACATCTCAGCACATTCTTGAGGATATGTGATACTGTAAATTCCAACGGGGTACACTATGATATCTACAAACTACTTTTGTTCCCTTTCTCACTCAAAGATAAGGCAGCAAAGTGGTTGGAATCATTCCCCAAGGAGAGCCTAACTACATGGGAGGAGGTTGTGAACAGATTCCTTGCAAGATTTTACCCTCCACAAAGAATCAACAGGCTGAGAGCTGAGGTGCGAACCTTTAGACAACAAGATGGAGAAACACTCTATGAGGCATGGGAGAGATTCAAAGATCTGACAAGAAGATGCCCACCAGAAATGTTCAATGAGTGGGTACAACTACATATCTTTTATGAGGGTTTATTCTTCAAGGGGCTGACTCAATGATAAACCCCGATTTTGTGGTTTATCTTGTTCCTATTTTGGGGAATTTTATCAACTTTTCTCACATTTATTCAATGAAATAGCATGGTTTTGTAATTCTCCATTGATTTGTGCTTAATTGTGAAAACATGCTTTTTAGGCCTTAAAATAGCTAAATTTAATCCACTTTAATTCCATTCGATACCTTGATGTGTTTTTTGAGTGATTTCAGGTTCATAAGGCAAGTATTGGATGGAAGAAGTGAGGAGAAAAGCATGCAAAGTGGGAGAACTCATGAAGAAATGAAGGAACCATAAAGCTGTCAAGCCTGACCTCTTCGCACTCAAACGACCATAACATGAGCTACAGAGGTCCAAATGAGGTGGTTCCAGTTGCGTTGAAAAGCTAAATCCAGGGCTTCGAAACGATATAAAATTTTTCATATGTTACTTCGCACTCAGGGGCGCGCACGCGCCATGTACATGTGCACACTGATTCTGCCGTGGCCCACTAAGGTGAAATCGCCCCCAGCGATTTCTGAAGCATTTTGGGCCCAATCCAAATTATTTCTGATGCTATTGGACCCAAGAATTGAGAGGGAAATGAACCAAGTAGTCATAGTTTAGTTTTCATCATGTTTTAGGGTTAGAATTCTAGAGAGAGAGAGGCTCTCTCCTCTCTCTAGATTTTAGGGTAGTTTTAGTTAATTCTTCTTGGATCCAAGTTATAATTCTTGTTTTGATTTAGTTCTTCCTTCTAATTTCTTGTTATTACATCTCTACTCTTCTAGTTTTACTTGTCATTTTCTTTATTTTGCCATTTTTGCATGAAAGGACTATTGTTTGGCTTAGAAACTATACTTTACAACGAGAATTCATTAGTGGAATTCTAGACCACACAAATATTTGTTCATCAAAATGACGCCGTTGCCAGGGAGTTGCAATGGTGTTATATTGTTGGCTATTGTGAATATTGTGAATATGTTTGCTTTTTGCTTAATTGTTAGTTTTTATTAGCTTTAGGACTTTGTTGCTTATTTTTGTTAGTTTTTGTTTCTCTTGCTACTATGAATTCTCACCACTTTGGCTATGAGTTTGGCTCAAATTATGTTGTAGGAAATGGGAGCTACAATGAGGATGTGCATCAAGGATGGAACAATCAAGGATAGGAGGAGCCTCAAGGGATTGATCAACCTTCTTGGCAACAACAACCTCCGGATTCTTATGGGTATAACTCTCATCCTAATGCATATCAATCTAATGGATGTGGTGACCCTTATTCTGATTGTCAACAACCACCACCACATGCCTATGAACCACCCCCTCAACATGACTTTGAACCACCTTACTCACAAGCCCCATACCACCAAACACCACATTATGACCCTAATCCATATCCACCATACCAACCACCATATGAACCACACATGGAACCACCACCATTCCAACACAATTACTCTCAAGAACCACCTCAATATACACCATCTTCATACCCTTACCAAGATGAACCACCTTCCAATTATGAAACTTCCCTCCCAAATAATTGACCTTCTCTTCCACCATCACCTCCCGATGAAGCCCCCACGCATGAATTGAGAGATCTTGAATCTCATATCCTAAGGCGACAAGAGGAGGATGAAAAGAAATTTAAAGAGCTAGGAGCCAAGATGGCTATCCTAGTGGAAGCCGTTAGAAATATGGCCTCCTCCTGACTAAGCCTAAGCAACCAAGGCACTCCCATTGACAAATGTGGAGAAGAAATTAAGGAGCCTAGTGAGGGAGTGAGTTTAGAGCTTCAAGGTGAAGAAGAGGAGTTGAAGCACGGAGTGCAACAAGAGGAGGAAGTTAAGATAATTGAGCCGAAAGAAGTGGTTGAAACCTTTGAAGAGGTTGACCAAGAGATGGATTCAATCATTGAATAATTCTTATGTACAATTGAATCCTCTCCAATTGGGCTTGACATGGAGATTGAAGAAGAAGATACCTCACCTCTCATGCCTTTGGTGAGCAATGAAGAAGAAATTGAATTGGAAGCAAGCCACCAAGAGGAAGAGGTTGAAGTTGAAGAAACTTGTGAAGAGGTGGAGATAATCAAAGAAGAGCACAAGGGAGTGGAACTTACAAGACCATTGGAAACATCCCTTCCTAAGTCACCATCACCCAATACAACATTCAAGTGGGTAAAATTCTTATCCCTAAGCTTCACTTTCTCACTTGAATATGGTTTGATTGAAAATGATGGTCAACTTAGAGCTCTTTGTGGAGTTAAGAGTAAGAGAGAGTTGTGTAGTGGTTGGAAACATCACTCTAAGTTCATGATGGTTGCATGCTCAAATTTGAATAGCAATGGTTGGTGTAAAACCAAATTACATGGGTCTAGGAGAATATTTGGATGCTTACATGAGAATTCGAATCACTTGCCACTCAATTGGAATTGTGATGATCAACTTGAAGATAGGTGTAGAAACAAGATTTGGGATCCGGGAATATATGCAGACCAATTTTGGAAGCCCTTAGCTTGTGTGGAACTTCATCAAAGCTTGGTGCCATTGATCTTGAATTTTGGAGCTTACTTGAAGTCCAAGCATTGGTGGAAGTTTCAAGACGAGTTCAAGCATAAGCCACCATGACAAGGAGATTCCCAAATGTCCAACTTAAGGACTTAAACTAAAAGTGCTAGGTGGGAGACACCCCACCATGGTAAACTCTTTTCATTCTCTTGTAAATATAATAAATGGATGATTGGAGTTGCCATTGTAGGTAGTTTTTGTTATTTTCTATATTCTTATACATATTTCTTTGATTGATTGGTTATTTCTTAGTTTTTTTTATTAGTTTAGTTGTTGTTGAATTGCATTTTGCTTGTAGTATAAGTTTTGATTTTAGTGTGTTTGAAAATTTTTCAAAAACCAAAAAGATTTGTTGTTGAATTTAATTTTGGTTATATTAGAATGCTTATAGATTAGGAGAATGCCCTGTTTTTCAAAAAAAAAAAAGGGCATCGGTGTCCAAGCGTGCATTGCGCGCGCGCGCCGATGTGGTTTCACAACTCCTAGTACTAAAACCCGAGAGTTGTGCCTACTTTATGCCTACTTTGTGCTAGGCGATTGATGACAAGTCATCCTAGCCTAGTTTAACTAGTCTTTTTCTTTTGTTTTCATTAGAATTATGCACTTTCTTGAGCTACAAGCAAGCCAATTAGCTAGATTTTCATGTTTCCCTTGATTGAATCAACCATGTATAAATTCATGCCATTTCATGAGGTTTTATGCTATAATTGTTGCATATTATGATAGAATGAATATCTCATGATTATGAGCATAGCTTTGATGAGTTTGGTTGATTAATTATAGGTGAAGAAAGCTTGGAGAAAGGTTGAAGTGAGAAGGAATAGCTAGGAGTAAAGAGAAGACAATGGAATAAGTGAAATTGAACCAGGAAGCAAAAAGCTGGACCTAAAGTTAGCATCAAACTTTTGCACAAACTTTTGGTTGAAAAGTTAGCCCCAACGTTAGCCCCCTAACTTGGAGGCTAACGTTGGAACTTGAAAATTCTCCCCTGGGCTCCAAAAGTTTGCGCCAACGTTAGCCCCCTAACTTTGAGGCTAACGTTGGCACATGAATTTCTCCCCTGGGCACCAAAAGTTTGCGCCAACGTTAGCCCCCTAACTTTGAGGCTAACGTTGGCATGAGAAACTCCTCCCTGGCCACCTAACGTTTGCGCCAACGTTAGACCCCTAACTTGGAGGCTAACGTTGGCACATGAAATTACAAGGGAGAGGAGCAAAAGTTTGCGCCAACGTTAGCCCCCTAACTTTGAGGCTAACGTTGGCGCCATGAGTGCACTAGAAAGGGCCAACGTTGGAGCCAAAGTTAGACCCCTAACTTTGGCACCAACGTTGGTATCAGCAAATTGTGCTAGCTGATATGAAAAGTTGGAGCCAAAGTTAGACCCCTAACTTTGGCTCAAACTTTTACTCCAACTTTTGCAAAACTCCAACCCGGTTCAATTGGTTCACTTTGGTTCTTCTTCAAACTCCAAGAGCAATCAACCAAGGCCTCTTTCAACCCAATTCCACCAAGAGCAAAGGCCCAACTCAAGGCTTGAAGATCATTGGAAGAAAGTGTATAAATAGGATAGAATTCAAGTCATAAGAGAGCTTTTTTCGGGAAGAGTTTTTCTTTGAAATTTTCATAGCTTTTGGCATAGCGTGATCTTTAATTTCTTTGTTTTCATTGCTTTCAATTTCAATTACACTTGTCTTGGATCTTGGATTGGAGAATTGAAGAAATTCTGTTTCAATCTCAATCTTGGATCTCTCTGTTTCTTTACTGTTAATTGAATTTCATTTCCGGTTAATTGCTCTTCATCTATTCTCTTTACAATTTACAATTCCCTTGCAATTGTTCTTATTGGATCTAGGAAGGCATTGAGATCTAGACTTAGTTTTCTAGTCTCTGGGTCCTGAGATCCAAATCTCCAATTTATATTCTGTTTCTTGCTTTCCATGTTCATTTACTTTTCTGCTAAAAGATCCGATCCAATCCCAATTCCCTTTTACTCTTCTGTTTGATGCAATTTAACTTTTCCTTGTTTAATTTCTGCAAATCCACGTCCTAATCCCCTTTACATTTCAAGCAATTTACATTCCTTGCACTTTAAGATTCCGCAATTTACATTTCTTGCACTCTAAGTTTCTGCCATTTAATTTCTTGTTCCTTAAGATTCAGCAATTTAATTTCCTGCTCTCTTTACTTTCATGCAATTTACATTCTGCAAATCACAAATCACCCAACCAACACTCGATTCGCTTGACTAAATCAACCACTAAACTAAAATTGCTCAATCCTTCAATCCCTGTGGGATCGACCTCACTCCCGTGAGTTTTTATTACTTGATGCGACCCGGTACACTTGCCGGTTAGATTGGTGTGTTTTGGGAGAAATTTATTTTCCCTCCAAAATATCTCATCAGCGATCCGCGCGTAAGCACACATGGTGCGTGCGCGCCGATTGTCCCTATCGCATCCGCGCCCAAGCACGCATGGCGCGTGCGCGCGGATTGTCCGTGCTGCATCCGCGCTTGAGCATGCATGGCGCATATGTGCGGATTTGCACTCTGTTTTTCTCCTTTCTCCTTTCTCATTCTTTCTTCTTTTCTTCTTCTTTCTTTCTATTTTTTTTCTTTCTTTCTTTTTTTCTTCTTCCTCTCTTGGAAATTTATTTTTTCTTTCTTTTAAAAATAAAAAAAAATTAAAAAAAATTATTAAAAAAAAATTTTTTTCTCTCTTTTTTTCCATCTTCTTTTATTGCATTTCCTTGTTTTCATTCATTGCCTTTTAATTTTATTTTTGTAGCTTGTTTTCTCTTTTATTTTCTAAGTTTCTTATTTTAATATTGGTGTTGAATTCTCTTACTCAATTGTTGAGAATTTCTTGGTTAATCTTGGTGCTTCTAGACTTGTTTGATATTGATGGGTAATGAAATATTTAATTCAATGCTTAACCTTTGATGATCCTTATATTCTTTGTGCATTGATATGAGCTTACATGTCTTTCATGACCCACTCTTTCTAGTTGAACTTGATGCTTTTGAGTGCTCTTCATGCCTTGACTTTACTCTTGCATCAAGTATTAGTTGATATGCCCTTAGCTTATATTGTTTTCTCACTTATATGTTGTAGCTACCATGTATTTGAGAACCATACTTGTATTTGGTATTAGCCCCCGCCTATGTTCTAATTTCTTTCATATCTTTGTTGTAGGCTTAATTTTCTTTCTTTTTCTCTCCTTTGAGGTTGGCCACCAAGAAGGAAAGGAATGGAAGGGCTTCTAAACGGGGCAACAAACAAGTTCACCCACACAACCCTTTGAAGGAGCTCATCAATTGTAGCAACCCGTCCACCTTGCTCTTCTTTGCATGCACCGAAGACAGTGCAAATTTCTAAGTGTGGGGAGGTCGACCGACCGATCTCCATGGGTAACAATTTCTTTCTTTCAACACTAATTTTTAATTTTTGTCTTTGCTAGTTAGTTGTTGCATTGCATGATAAGTTGCATGCTAGTTAGAATTTGTACATATTTCACCATTTCTTTTTATGTTAGGACTACTTGGTTATGGTGATGATTTTTTTTCCAAGAAAACCTTTTTTAGGGCACCCTACCAATTTGAAAAATTTTTTCTTGTTGAACTTGTTTGAAAAATTTATTTTGGAACATGGTTTCTGAGTTAAGAACACAAGCATGTGAGTTTTGAGCCTAATTGTGTGGTTACATCTTATAACCACTTATTTTCATTCTTATGTGCATCATTCTCTTTCTATGATTATAATCTTTGATTTGTTTGATTCTTTATGTCCATTATTCCATTTATACATGCATTTATATGATTGAGGCCATCATTTCATTTAGCTCACTTACCCAAATAGCTTACCTTTCATCAACCATTGTTAGCCAATCTTGAGCCTATTTAATCCCTTTTGTTCTTAATTGTAGCACATCACCACCCTTAAGCAAAAAATAATAAATGTCCTTAATTTGGATCTTTGATTAGCTTAGGCTAGTGAGGGTATGTATCATTTGGGTATGGGAAACTTGGGACATTGGTTGAGGTAAAATTGTAATTTTTATATTAGGAATTGGGTACATATTCATGCACCATATGTAAAACCATATGCATTGATACATTTGTATATACTTTAGAAAAAAAATGAAAAAAAAAACATATATATATAAAAGAAAAAAAATATAGAAAAAGAAAAAAAAAGAAAAGAGAAAAAGAAATAAAAAGGGGACAAAAATGCCCCAAAGTAAAGTTCAATAAAAATCAATGCATATGGAATGTGAATTAAAGAGAATGCATGAGTATGTGAAAAAGTGGGGATCATGGGTAGCTAGGTATTGCATTAGAATTGTATAGGTGTTATATGTGTTTGGTGAGAGCTTAGGCTAATCAAAGATACAAATCTCAAGCTCACTTGACCATATGCATCCTTACCTTTACCCCAGCCCCATTACAACCTATGAATAAGTCCTCATGATGAATGTATGCATGCATTGAATAATTGTTGATTGTTAGAAGAAAAACAAATCTTGGAAAGCATGAGTAGAAGAGAATTGAGTGATTGACCCTATACACTTGAGCGACTAGAGCGGATACACTTCCGATGAGGGTTCAATGCTCAATTCCTTATTCCCAGCTTTCGTGAGCTTTATTCTTGCAAGTCTATTTGAACTTCATTTTGATATTTGAATTTGTAGGATTCATGAATCATCATATGATCTTAGCCCTACTTGTTCATACGTGCTCTTGGAGATTGATTTGCTTTTAACCAAGTAGGTAGAATCATCTTGCATTTAGTTGCATGCATATAGATAGGTGCATATAGTTTATTTGCATTGAATAAATGTTCATACCCTTTTCTTGTCCTTCTTTATTCTAAGCATGAGGACATGCTTGGTTTAAGTGTGGGGAGATTTGATAAATTCCGATTTTGTGGTTTATCTTGTGCTTATTTTGGGGGATTTTATCAACTTTTCTCACATTTATTCAATGAAATAGCATGGTTTTGTAATTCTCCCTTGATTTGTGCTTAATTGTGAAAACATGCTTTTTAGGCCTTAAAATTTAATCAACTTTAATTCCATTCGATGCCTTGATGTGGTTGTTGAGTGATTTCAGGTTCATAAGGCAAGTATTGGATAGAAGAAGTGAGGAGAAAAGCATGCAAAGTGGGAGAACTCATGAAGAAATGAAGGAACCGTAAAGCTGTCAAGCCTGACCTCTTCGCACTCAAACGACCATAACTTGAACTACAGAGATCCAAATGAGGCGGTTCCAGTTGCGTTGGAAAGCTAACATCCGGGGCTTCAAAATGATATAAAATTTGCCATATGTTACTTCGCGCTCAGGGGCGCGCACGCGCCATGTACGCGTGCGCGCTGATTCTGCCGTGGCCCACTAAGGTGAAATCGCCCCAGCGATTTCTGAAGCATTTTGGACCCAATCCAACTCTTTTCTGATGCTATTGAACCCAAGGATTGAGGGGGGAATGAACCAAGTAGTCATAGTTTAGTTTTCATCATGTTTTAGGGTTAGAATTCTAGAGAGTGAGGCTCTCTCCTCTCTCTAGATTTTAGGGTAGTTTTAGTTAATTCTTCTTAATTGGATCCAAGTTATAATTCTTGTTTTGATTTAGTTCTTCCTTTTAATTTCTTGTTATTACATATCTACTCTTCTAGTTTTACTTGTCATTTCCTTTATTTTGCCATTTTTATGTTGATGAACCATTGTTGGATCTTAATTTTCTTTAATGCAATTTTATGTTTCTATGTTTCTTTTATGTTGATCTTGATTGCTATTGTTGATTACTTGCAATTGGTAGTTGGTAGATTTATTATTCTTGCACTTTTATTATGCTTTCCTTTATTACCTACCAAGTGTTTGACAAAATGCTTGGTTGCGCTTTAGAGTAGATTTTGAGCATTCTTGGCTTGGAAAGAGTAATTAGGCAATCTTGAGTCATGAAAACCCAACTTATGTTGGTGATCTAGAGTTGTTAGCTAATATTGTTTCTATTAACACTAATCTTTTGCTAATTTAATTAGTAAGTTGATTAGGACTTTTGGATTGAGATTAGCTAGTCTTATTAGACTTTCTCTCAGGGAAGATAATATGATACCTTCTTCCAATGTTGGAGATGATGTAATAAGATAAATTCTTGTTATTATTATGGTATGATTGATTATTCTTGTTTGACTTTCTCCCTATTTGTTGGAGTTAACTAAATAAGATGAATTAATCATTGCATGACTAAGATAGAAAGCCTATGATCTCAACACTTGCCATGAATGTCTCTCTTTATTACTTACTTTCTTTAGTTACTTTTTTGATTTACTATTCTTGTCATTTATTTTGTTGCCCCTCTTATTAACCAAACCCCCTTGCATTTTCATAGCCAATAATTGAACACTTCATTGTAATTCTTCGTGAGACGACCTGGAGTCCAAAATACTCCAGTTATTTCTTATTTAAGGTTTGTTACTTGTGACAACCAAATTTTTGCATGAAAGGACTATTGTATGGTTTAGAAACTATACTTTACAACGAGAATTCATTAGTGGAATTCTAGACCACACAAAAGTTTGTTCATCACTCAACAAAAAGAAAACCATTGAAGACGCCATAGATGTCATTGAGACTGTAGCTGAAAACGAGTATTTCTATGCTTCAGAAAGGACTCAGAAGAAAGGAGTGCTAGAACTCAACTCTGTAGATACTGTGTTAGCTCAGAACAAGGCAATTATAGCTCAAATAGCAGCTTTAACCAAGAGGATGGAGGCTAATCAAGCCTCAGTCATTCAAGACCAAACCCCTCAACAAGAAGGGAATGCACCAGAATGTGAAGGTGGCTGGGAACAAGCTAATTATGTGAACAATTCATCCAGACCATCATATGACCCACACTCTAAGACATACAAGCCAGGTTGGAAGAACCACCCAAACTTTGGGTGGGAAAATCAACAAAATTACAGCCAGAACCACAACAAACCTTATTCATCAAATCAGCATTCCAACCACAACCTCAACCATCAAACAGGGAACCATAGACCCTACCAAAACTCACAAAACACATCATACCATACTAACCAACCCATACATAACAATCTCAATCCAGATGCACTATCTTTATCTATGTAACCATGTGAAATCAAGAGCAACTTTGAGAGGATGGAGGCTGCAATAGCACAACTGTCATCGCAGATTACAGGGGCAGTCTCCACCCTCATGGACAGACAAGTACAAACTGAAAGAAGGATAGACGCTAATCAAGAAGAATACAGGTCAAATCTGAAAAATCAAGGTGCAGCAATCTCAAAGTTGGAAGCACAAGTGGAGATTTTATCCAAGCAAATCCCACTTCCCACACACACATTTCCCAGTGACACCATGGCTAACCCAAGAGGGAAATGCAAAGCCATTACTCTAAGAAGTAGGAAGGTTGTAGAGGAAGGAACCCCAAGCAAAGACAATCATGAAGAAGTTGCAGAAAAGTATGTGAACAAGGATGAAGGAGAGATCCCTGCTCCACCTCTACCAAAACTAGTCTTGAAGCCTTATGTGCCAAAAGTACCATACCCATAAAGACTGGGAAAAGATGGGAAGGATGGCCAGTTCTCTAAGTTCCTGAAGATCTTCAAAAAGCTCCAAATCAACATACCATTTGCTGAGGCATTGGAACAAATGCCACTCTATGCCAAATTCTTGAAGGAGCTTATAACCAAAAAGAGGAACTGGGAGGCAAAAGAGACCATAGTATTAACTGAGGAATGCAGCACCATCATACAGAAGAAGCTGCCTCAAAAGCTGAAAGACCCAGGGAGTTTTCAAATTGCCTGCATCATAGGGGATATCACTATTGAGAAAGCTTTGTGTGATTTGGGAGCTAGCATAAATCTGATGTCCCTAACCATGATGAGAATAATGAGGATTGAGGAAGCCAAGCCAACGAGAATGGCACTCCAATTGGCTGACAGAACATTTAAGTTTCCACATGGGGTGGTGGAAGACTTGCTAGTGAAAGTAGGAGAATTCATTTTCCCTGCTGATTTCATTGTGCTAGACATGGAAGAAGAGGCCAACACATCAATCATCCTAGGAAGACCATTTCTAGTTACTGCTGGAGCCATTATTGATGTGCAAAGAGGGGAACTAGTCTTGAGGTTGCATGAAAAGAAAATGGTCTTCAACGTCTTTAAAGCAATGAGTTATCCCAAGGAATCCATAGGAGAATGCATGCTGGTAGACACCATGGAACAGATAGTTCAAGAAGTATTGGAAGAAGAATAATGTGGAGGAACCATTGAGCTAGAACAAGCACCAGATGGAGAACCACCACAAGCAACCATGAGAGACTCAAGCATGCCAACCACTACAGACAGCAAAGATGCAGAGTCACCAAAACTAGAGCTGAAGACCTTACCACCCAGCTTGAAATATGCATATCTGGGTGCTAACAACACTCACCCAGTGATCATAAATTCAAGCCTGAGTAAGGAACAAGAAGAGGAGCTTATCCAAGTGCTGAGACAACACAAGGATGCCATAGGCTAGACACTTGCAGATTTAAAAGGGATCAGTCCTTCAATGTGTATGCATAAGATCTTGCTTGAAGAAGATGCCAAACCTTTAAGACAACAATAAAGGAGGCTGAACCCAAATATGAATGAAGTGGTTCAGAGAGAAGTGTTGAAATTGTGGCAAGCAGGGGTGATCTATCCTATCTCAAACAGCCCTTGGGTAAGTCCAGTGCAAGTAGTCCCTAAGAAGGGAGGGATCACTGTTGTGGCAAATGAGAAGAATGAATTGATACCCACAAGGACAGTGACCGGATGGCGTATGTGCATTGACTACCGAAAACTTAATGAAGCCACCCGGAAGGACCACTTTCCCCCACGTTTTATGGACCAAATGCTTGAAAGATTAGCAGGACATGAGTATTATTTCTTCTTGGATGGGTATTCGGGCTACAATCAAATTGTTGTAGACCCCAAGGATCAGGAAAAAACTTCATTTACTTGTCCATATGGTGTCTTTGCTTATAGGAGAATGCCCTTTGGATTGTGCAATACACCTGCAACATTCCAAAGGTGCATGCTCTCCATTTTTTCAGACATGATTGAGAAGTTCATAGAAGTATTCATGGACGACTTCTCTGTATTTGGGAACTCATATTCTGATTGCCTATTCCATCTTGCTCTTGTGCTAAAAAGGTGTCAAGAAACCAACCTGGTTTTAAATTGGGAGAAGTGCCATTTTATGGTAACTGAAGGGGTGGTTCTTGGTCACAAGATTTCAAAAGATGTCATAGAAGTGGACAAGGCAAAAGTGGAAGTAATTGAAAAATTACCTCCACCTTGCAATGTCAAAGCAATTAGAAGTTTTTTGGGACACGCTGGGTTCTTAGTAACCTACTTGTCTCAAATACTCCCTTTGTTTTGGATAGAGAGTGCATGGTAGCCTTTGATGAACTTAAAAAGAAACTCTCCTCTGCACCTATTATAGCACCACCAAGCTGGGATCTTCCCTTTGAACTAATGTGTGATTGACATTAGGATTTTTTCCAGTAAAGAATTTTATAAAAATAGTCGCGTTGTAGATATAGTCTCTAAACCGACAGAAATTCCTTCGTACAAACGTTTTGGTTGTCACAAGTAATAAACCCCTTTAAAATTGATAACCGAGTATTTAAACCTCGGGTCGTCTTCTCAAGGAATTGCAGGGAGGTATGTTCTTATTATTGGTTATGAGTTTTGTGAATTGGGGGTTTTGGAGTTTGGGCAATGGGCACAGATATATTTAAATGACAAATAAAATAAATAAATAACTGTAAAATAAACTTTTGGCAAGGTATGAGAAATTGGAAGTCCAGATTTAGTTATCCTTATCAATAATAATGAAAGTTGAATCTTAATTCCACTTAGTCAACCTTTACTAAAGCAAAGGAAAGTCAAGGGATAAATTAGTTTGATCTTTGAATCCTATTTATTTCCTAAGAAAAGATTGGGATTATTGAAGTTCAACTTAATTGGCAAGATAACAATTATCAATTATGCTATTGAATTGGATAACTCCAGAGTTACTGATTTCTTAACCAAAACTAAAAGGGAAAAAGTAAATCTACTGGAATAAGAATGCCTTCAGATGGGAAGCAATAATCATGTAAATAAAAGAAAGCAATATTAAACTAAAATACGTTAAATTGCATTAACAAAAGAACTTAAATCTGACATAGATATTCATAAATTAAATTGGAAAAATAAATAAAAAGAACATTGAACCTGGGATCGAGAGTCACTTCTAAAACTAAGAGAAGTCCTAAATCCTAATCCTAAGAGAGAGGAGAGAACCTCTCTCTCTAAAAACTACATCTACTCCTAAAATTGTGAATGTGAGAGCCTTCTTATGAATGGATGCATTCCTCCACTTTATAGCCTCTAATTTGTGTTTTCTGGGCCGAGAACTGGGTCAGAAATAGCCCAGAATTCACTGGTCTCGAATTCAATCACGCTGGATTTCCGTCACTGCGACGCGGCCGCATGGAGCACGCGGTCACATCGCCTAGCGTCAGGGAAACTATAGCCTAACGTTAGCTTTCTAATGCAACTGGAACCACGTCGTTTGGACCTCTGTAGCTAAAGTTATAGCCGTTTGAGTGCGAAGAGGTCAGGCTGGACAGCTTAGCAATTTCTCCAACTTCTTGTATTCCTTCCACTTTTGCATGCTTCTTTTCCATCCTCCAAGCCATTCCTGCCCTATAATCTCTGAAAGCACTTAACACACATATCAAGGCATCTAATTGTAATAAGAGAGGATTAATAATAAACAATTATAAGATCAAAGAAGCATGTTTTCAATCATAGCACAAAATCAGGAAGGAAATATAAAACCATGCAAATATTATGAATAAGTGGGTAAAGGGTTGATAAAATCCACTCAATTGAGCACAAGATAAACCATAAAATAGTGATTTATCAGTGATGCATCTGATTTTGCTGTTGGTGCTGTTCTAGGACAGAGGAAAGACAAGATAGTACATGTTATTTACTATGCTAGCAAGGTTCTTAATGAGAATCAAAGGAACTATACCACCACGGAGAAAGAACTTTTAGCCATAGTTTTTGCTTTTGATAAGTTTAGATCATATCTTATTGGCTCAAAAGTAATTGTGTTCACTGATCATGCAGCACTCAAATACTTGCTTACCAAGCAGGAGTCTAAGCCCAGACTAATAAGGTGGATTCTGCTGCTCCAAGAATTTGATATTGAGATTAAAGATAGGAGCGGAGCAGATAACAAGGTAGCTGACAACCTCTCACGGATCCCATAAGAAGAAAAAATGTAGCAAGTAGCAGTAAATGAAAGCTTTCCTGATGAACAATTGATGATGATTCGAGTAGCCCCTTGGTTTGCAGACATAGCTAACTTCAAAGCCATTGGGGAGCTACCAACTAACATCAATAAGCACATGAGGAGGAAGCTAATTAAGGATGCCAAACACTACATCTGGGATGACCCCTATTTGTTCAAAAAGTGTGCTGATGGAATCCTAAGAAGGTGTATATCCCATGAAGAAGGGCAGGAAGTGTTATGGCAGTGCCATGGATCCGCATATGGAGGTCACTTCAGTGGAGAAAGAACAACAGTAAAAATGCTTCAATCCAGATTTTACTGGCCAACAATGTTTAAGGATGCCAAGAAATGGTGTCAAGATGTGATGAATGTCAAAGAGCTGGTAATCTAACCAAGAGAAATGAGATGCTACAGCAATACATACTAGAGCTGGAGCTATTTGATGTATGGGGAATTGATTTCATGGGACCCTTCCCAACCTCCTACTCAAATAGCTACATATTGGTGGCTGTTGATTATGTCTCAAGATGGGTAGAAGCCATAGCCACTGCAACAAATGACAACAAAGTTGTGATAAGCTTCTTGAGAAGGAACATCTTCAGCAGATTTGGAGTTCCCAGAACTCTCATTAGTGATGGAGGGACACACTTCTGCAACAAACAACTCGAGATACTCCTTCTCAGATATGGAGTAAAGCACAAAGTGGCAACCCCATACTACCCACAGACCAACGGGCAAGCTGAAATCTCCAACAGAGAGCTGAAACGAATCCTTGAAAAACTGTTGGAAGCTCAAGAAATGATTGGTCTAAGAAGCTGGATGATGCACTATGGGCCTATAGAACAGCCTATAAGACTCCTATTGGGATGTCTCCATACCAACTAGTATATGGCAAGGCTTATCACTTACCAGTTGAACTGGAGCATAGAGCATTTTGGGCTCTAAAAATGTTAAACTATGATGAGCAAGCTACTGGAGAAAAGAGATTAATGCAACTCAATGAGCTGAAGGAGTTTAGAAATCAAGCATATGAGAATGCAAAAATCTACAAAGAGAACACAAAAAGGTGGCATGACCAAAAGATAGCAAGAAGGGAGTTCACTGAAGGACAGAAGGTGTTACTCTATAACTCAAGACTCAAGTTCTTCCCTGGGAAACTTAAGTCTCGATGGTTAGGACCTTTCACCAAACTCAAGGTGTTTCCCTATGGTCATGTGGAGCTGATGGAGGACAAGACTCAGAGAACTTTTACTGTCAATGGCCATAGACTCAAAGACTACTTTGGAGGCCCCTTAGAAGAGCAGAGAGTGAGCTACAAGCTCAGCTAAAGATGAAGGAATGTCAAGCTAATGACAATAAATAAGTGCTAGTTGGGAGGCACCCCAACACTTTATCCTTTTGATCTAATTGCTTTTCTTAGAAGTAGTTTAACATCTATTGCTTTAGATAGTTTAATTTTCAGTCTCACATTTGTGTTACAATATCAAATTAGGATTAGTTTACAATTGTAGGTTAGAAAGTTTGATATTAGCTTTGGTAGCTAGATTTTCTTTACACTCTTTTATTTCTTTCTATTATGGAATTGCAACTTGATGAAGGCACAACTGATGATGAGTGAATGGGCTGAGAACTAGCTAAATTGCTACGTTTGGTGTGGCCTCCCACTCACTTAATCTAGGATTACAAATAATTAATAGCTTGATTTTGAAGAGTAAGCCCAGAGATTAAGTTTGGTGTGGCCACCACCAAGGATCATCTAGCAGCCCAAGTCACCCAATTTGAAATCACTTAATATTTTGGGTAAGAACATGAACATGGTTTAATGAGTTCAGAGGAATTAGAATCAAAAGAAAATGAAAAGATTGATGTTACTCCATTCTTATGAACACATTAAATACACAATGATGAAACCAATTTATTAAGATGGCAAAGAATTAAGTTTGGTGTCCCAAGGGTCACCCATCAGTTGCAATCCAAATCACTCTTGATGAGAAAGAATGTGAAGGGGTTCGTTTGTCATTACTAACGGGTTCAATTTCAATTTCAGGAGAGATGGGGCCCACATGGTAAACAACTCACAAAGCAAGGAAGTCAAAGTGTACTTGCACTTTGGAACTCAACACATGCAGAAGACACTGTGAGAAAAGAGTTGGCGCCTCTTCCCACACTTGGCGCCACTCCCGAAGTGGGAAAACATTTAACTCTTTTTATTTCCCACTCTTCGAACCACATCATTCACCCATTATAAAAGCCTCACCTCCCCATCTCCTATCCCACTTCAGCAATCCCCAATCACACACGAAGAGCATACACCCCTCACTTTGCTTTCTCTTTTCATCTTTTATCGTCTCTTTCCTTACTTTCTTTTTTTTCTTGATTGGGACAATCAAGTTCTAAGTTTGGTGTTGGAGCAAAACCTTGTTTTTCTTGCTCTTTCTTGCAACCCCCAATTTTTTCACAACCTCAAACACACTCTCTCAACCTAATGGCACCACCAAAAAACTCAGCCTCAAAGAAAAGAAAAACCAAGGAACCAACCTCTGGATCCTCAGCTCCTTCAATGACTACAAGTTCTTCTCCGCATTCAACCAAAATCAATTCTATGGTTGGGTGAATGAGAGGGAGATCATTCCAGAAGTTGGGTTTCAACTAGGGAGGAATGAGCATATTGAAATCAACATTGAGATCAATAATAGGGGTTGGTCACTTCTATGCAACCCACCAAGGAAAGTGGTAGAGAGCTTGGTGATGGAATTCTATGCTAACGCAGTACCTTAACCAGGGCAACACTATGGCTACATTAGCTATATAAGGGAGAAGTCCATTGACTACAGCCCCTCTAGCATAGAAAGAATGCTGATGGTGAAAAGGACAAGCTCCACTCAAAGCTATGAAGAAAGAATGAGGCAGCAAGACCCTGGGTTTGAGGAGATCCTGAGTGAAATTTGTGTGATGAATGTGCATTGGATAAATGATAAGGATGGGATACCAAATCAATTGAGGAGAAGAGATTTGAGCCCCCAAGCTAGAGGATGGCTAGAATTTGTGAGGAGATCCCTAATCCCCACACCCAACACTTCAGAGGTGACCAAGGAGAGAGCTGTGCTCATCTACAGCATCACGAAAGGAGAGAACATCAACGTGGGGGAGATGATCGCCAACAATATCAACAAAGTGATGAAAAGCACCAGTGACAACACAAGGTTGGCATTCCCCAGCATTATACAGAGGCTATGTGATGTGGCTGGAGTTGAAAAGATCATTGATGAGGTGCTTGTGAAGCAAGACAAATTCATAACTACCAAAAAGATGGCCATGGTGGTGGTTGTTCACCCACTCAACAGAGCCAGAGAACGAAGAGCTCATGCTTATGAACCACAACAACAATAAGAAGAGGAAGAGGTAGAAGAGCAACCTCAATTCCTGGCACTTCAACCACCACCACAATACCAATATCAGCAATTACCAGAGGGACTCAACTGGGAACAATTGCAAGGAGATGTACACCAAATGAAGGGAGATCTACACCACTTGAGGGAAGATGTCAACCAACTCAAAGAGACTCAACAACAATAATGGAGCCAAGTCATCCAAAACATTCAACAATTCCAAGGGAATTGGGAGCATATGAGAAAGGAGCAGGAAGAACAATTTGACTGGGGAGAGTTGCGAAGTGCACTGGACAAAATAGTAGAGCAAGGCAAATGGCAACAGAGGAACTTGGCCGAATTCAGACATCTCTATGATGCCAGAACCATACCTAAGAGGCAGTATGACATCAATACACAAGCGAAGCTGAATCACTTGTGTAACGCCGTGGCTGCTCTAAACCCAGGATACCCAACCTTCATGCAAGGAATGGAAAAGCTAAGTGCAAGACAAGAGGAAATCCTAGCCAAACATAAAGAAGATGAAAGGAATTATATGAGGAGGGCAGGATTTTGGAAGCCCAAGGATGCCAAAGCACAAGAAGGTTCCTCCAAGCCAGATGAAGGTGGCTCCTCCCCTTCCAAGAAGATGGACAAAGGGAAGGGACCAATGAACTAAAGATGAAGCTGCTCTAGGTTGTTGAGTCCCATGGTTGACACTTTCTAATTTTTGAAATCCTGTTTTAAGTTTTTGCTTTATTTACTCTTTGAATAAATAATCATGCTAGGATAGTTTATGTTTTATGCATAGTTTAATTCCTGTTTGAAGTCTTTATGAGTTTTTTTTACAAGAAAGAAAATGCCATGTATTTCAAGTCTTCATTTCAACATAAATAAAAGTAGAGCTTGTCTCCATAAGAGTTACTATGAGTTGTGCAAAACAATAAGAGAGACCAAGGCCAAGAGAAATCATCAAACAAACTAAGAAATAAGAACTAAGTGTGGAATCTTGGATGAACTAAAAACAAAATGAGTCATGGAAGTGCAACTAGTCTTAGAAGGTATAACAAGGGAAGGTTAAAGGGAGTTCCTTGAATATCCATAGAACCAAGAGGTAGTAAGCAATAAAGGCCTAAGGCTCTGAGCATCAACAACTGGGATAAGAAAAAAAACATTAAAAAGCTCAAAAAGAATTAAAGATCTTAGTAGATACTTGTGGTGAAGATGTGTCAAGAAGAGACCTGGGCAAGTAAATTCTTAGGGGTGTCTCAACATCTAGTACCCTAAAACCAACTGGTTTGGGAGTGTTAATTGAAAGCTTAATTAAAGGGTTGTCTTGAGACAAAACACTTAGAGTCGTGGTCAAGAAAGCAAAAGAACCCTTACTACTTCAAGGTGACAATCAATAGAAAGGACCCCTAAAGCCTATACCTGAAAGAACCCTCAAGGATCCAAGAGCTTTTCATGACATTGAAACATTCATACATGTGTTGAACACTTAGTTTTACTCTTAGTTGTATTGCAATCATTCAAAGCCAAGGCCTCAAGTTATAAAGGTTTACTCACAATGATTTTCTTAGGACAAGCAAAGCTTAAGTTTGGGGTTGTGATGACTTGCATCATCTACCCTTCTTTCTTGCATAAAGAAGACCATAAAAGAGCATAAATCTCATTTGATCAGTACAATTCATGAATTATTTGATGAATATTATGGTACACTACTTTGAGATGAGTTGTGCTGAATTTCAGGTGAAAAGGCATCAAAAAATGGGTAGAAGACAAACAAGAAGTTGGGTGTGTGAAACTGGCGTGCCACTTGGGAGCAAACGCCACAAAAATGCACTGGCGTGGCACGCCAGTACTAAATTCTAGAGGGGAGATCCAAGCATGCATATGGGCGTGGCACGCCTGGGACTGGGCGTGCCACGCTAATACAAAATTCCAGAGAGCTACAATGGAGGACACAAAAAGGGCGTGGCACGCCTGAACCATCAACTACTATGGGCGTGCCACTTGGGCAAAGGGGCGTGGCACGCCAACTCACCATTCCAAGAAGAACCTCCACTATGCCGCGCCACATGGTATCGAAGGCGTGGCACGCCAGCTCCAAGAAGTCACTTGGGTGTGCCACTTGAGAACCCAGGCGTGGCATGCCAAGCTTGAAGAGTTCACAAATCCATGGGCGTGCCACTTGAACAGCATGGCGTGGCATGCTGGTACAATGATCCAGAGAAGGGGCTGAAGACAATTGAAGACTGGGCGTGCCACTTGAAGTTGAAGGCATGGCACGCCAACCTCTCACCCTCACTTAGGCGTGCCACTTGAGCAACTAGGCGTGGCATGCCAATGCACAAAGAAAACAAAAGCAAGGACTGGGCGTGCCACTTGGTGTCGAAGGCATGGTACGCCAACTGGTACGCGGAATCGTGATTACACTTTAATTATGTAAAATTCATCGCTCTTTCTTTCCCTGGCAATGGCTCCAAAAACGTGGTGCCAGTACCATGGTTCACAACTCCGTGTAACTGACCAGCAAGTGCACTGGGTCGTCCAAGTAATACCTTACGTGAGTAAGGTCGAATCCCACGGAGATTGTCGGTATGAAGCAAGCTATGGTCACCTTGTAAATCTCAGTCAGGCGGATATCAAACAGTAATGGGTTTTCGAAAATAAATAATAGAATAGGGATAGAGGTACTTATGTAAATCATTGGTAGGAATTTCAGATAAGCGAATGGAGATGCTTTTCGTCCCTCTGAACCTCTGCTTTCCTGCTATCTTCATCCAGTCAGTCTTACTCCTTTCCATGGCTGGCTTTATGTGATACATTACCATTGTCAACGGCTATTTTCGGTCATCTCTCGGGAAAATGATCCAATGCCCTGTCATGGCACGGCTAATCGTCTGGAGGCATCACCCTTGTCAATGGCTTCATCTTATCCTCTCAGTGAAAATGATCAACGCACCCTGTCACAGCACGGCTATTCATCTGTCGGTTCTCGATCATGCTGGAATAGGATTTACTATCCTTTTGCGTTTGTCACTAACGCCCTGCAATCGCGAGTTTGGAGCTCGTCACAGTCATTCATTCATTGAATCCTACTCGGAATACCACAGACAAGGTTTAGACCTTCCGGATTCTCTTGAATGCCGCCATCATTCTAGCTTACGCCACGAAGATTCTGGTTAAGAGATCTAAGAGATATTCATTCTAGCTTGTTGCATGTAGAACGGAAGTGTTTGTCAGGCACGTGTTCATAGGGGAGAATGGTGATGAGCGTCACACATAATCATCACCTTCATCATGTTCTTGGGTACGAATGGATATCTTAGAAGCGAAACAAGATGAATTGAATAGAAAACAGTAGTACTTTGCATTAATCTTTGAGGAACAGTAGAGCTCCACACCTTAATCTATAGAGTGTAGAAACTCTACCGTATGAAAATACATAAGTGAAGGTCCAGGCATGGCCGAGATGGCCAGCCCCCCTGATCTAAGAACCAGACGTCCAAAGATATAAAAATGATCCAAAGATGGTTCAAGAGATGTCTAATATAATAGTAAAAGGTCCTATTTATAATAAACTAGCCACTAGGGTTTACATGAGTAAGTAATTGATGCATAAATCTACTTCCGAGGCCCACTTGGTGTGTGCTTGGGCTGAGCTTGAGTGTTGCACGTGTAGAGGTCCTTCTTGGAGTTGAACGCCAGCTTTTGTGCCAGTTTGGGCGTTCAACTCTGGTTTTGGCTCCTTTTCTGGCGCTGGACGCCAGATTTGGGCAGAGAGCTGGCGTTGAATGCCAGTTTGCGTCGTCTATTCTTGGCCAAAGTATGGACTATTATATATTGCTGGAAAGCGCTGGATGTCTACTTTCCAATGCAACTGGATGTCTACTTTCCAGAAAATCCACTTTGAGTGCAGGGAGGTCAGAATCCAACAGCATCAGCAGTCCTTCTTCAACCTCTGAATCTGATTTCTGCTCAAGTCCCTCAATTTCAGCCAGAAAATTCCTGAAATCACAGAAAAATACACAAACTCATAGTAAAGTCCAGAAATGTGAAATTAACATAAAAACTAATGAAAACATCCCTAAAAGTAACTAGATCCTACTAAAAACATACTAAAAACAATGCCAAAAAGCGTATAAATTATCCGCTCATCACAACACCAAACTTAAATTGTTGCTTGTCCCCAAGCAACTGAAAATCAAGTAGGACAAAAAGAAGAGAATATACTATAAATTCCAAACTATCAATGAAACATAGCTTCAATCATATGAGCGGGACTTATAGCTTTTTGCCTCTTGAATAGTTTTGGCATCTCACTTTATCCATTGAGGTTCAGAATGATTGGCATCTATAGGAACTCAGAGTTCAGATAGTGTTATTGATTCTCCTAATTCAGTATGATGATTCTTGAACACAGCTTCTTTATGAGTCTTGGCCGTGGCCCTAAGCACTTTGTTTTCCAGTATTACCACCGGATACATAAATGCCACAGACACATAATTGGGTGAACCTTTTCAGATTGTGACTCAGCTTTGCTAAAGTCCCCAATTAGAGGTGTCCAGGGTTCTTAAGCACACTCTTTTTTTTCTTTGAACCTTGACTTTAACCGCTCAGTCTCAAGTTTTCACTTGACACCTTCACGCCACAAGCACATGGTTAGGGACAGCTTGGTTTAGCCGCTTAGACCAGGATTTTATTCCTTTTAGGCCCTCCTATCCACTGATGCTCAAAGCCTTGGGATCCTTTTTATTGCCCTTGCCTTTTGGTTTTAAGGGTTATTGGTTTTTTGCTCTTGCCTCTTGGTTTTAAGAGCCTTTGGCTTTTTCTGCTTGCTTTTTCTTTCTATTTTTTTTCGCCCTTTTTTTTTCTGCAAGCTTTGTTCTTTGTTGCTTTTTCTTGCTTCAAGAATCATTTTTATGATTTTTCAGATTATCAAATAACATGTCTCCTAGTCATCATTCTTTCAAGAGCCAACATATTTAACATTCTTAAACAACAACTTCAAAAGACATATGCACTGTTCAAGCATACATTCAGAAAACAAGAAGCATTGTCACCACATCAATATAATTAAACTAAGTTCAAGGATAAATTCGAAACTCATGTACTTCTTGTTCTTTTAAATTAAAACATTTTTCATTTAAGAGAGGTGATGGATTCATAGGACATTCATAACTTTTAAGACATAGTTACTAACTACTAATGATCATGTAATGAAGACACAAACACAGATAAGCACATAACATAGAAATGAAAAACAGAAGAAACAAGAACAAGGAATGAATCCACCTTAGTGATGGTGGCGTTTCCTTCTTGAGGAACCAATGATGTCCTTGAGCTCTTCTATGTCTCTTCCTTGTCTTTGTTGCTCCTCCCTCATTGCTTTTTGATCTTCTCTTATTTCATGGAGCATGATGGAGTGCTCTTGATGTTCCACCCTTAGTTGTCCCATATTGGAACTCAATTCTCCTAGGGAGGTGTTGATTTGCTCCCATATTGGAACTCAATTCTCCGGGATCTCATAGTGATGAGCTTCATACGCCTCTTGAGCTCCATGAATGGGCTCTCTTGCTTGCTCCATCTTCTTCTTAGTGATGGGCTTGTCCTCTTTAATGAGGATATCTCCCTCTATGTCAATCCCAGCTGAATTGCATAGGTGGCAAATAAGGTGAGGAAAGGCTAACCTTGCCATAGTGGAAGACTTGTCAGCCATCTTGTAGAGTTCTTGAGGTATAATCTCATGAACTTCCACCTCTTCTCCAATCATGATGCTATAGATCATGATGGCCCGGTCTATAGTAACTTCAGACCGGTTGCTAGTGGGAATGATTTGAGCATTGAATGAACTCCAACCATCCTCTAGCTATAGGCTTGAGGTCCAATCTTCTTAGTTGAACCGGCTTGCCTTTGGAGTCAATCTTCCATTGAGCTCCTTCCACGCATATGTCCATAAGGACTTGGTCCAACCTTTGATTAAAGTTGACCCTTCTAGTGTAGGGGCGTTCATCTCCTTGCATCATGGGCAAGTTAAACGCCAACCTCACATTCTCCGGACTAAAATCTAAGTATTTCCCCCGAACCATTGTAACATAGTTCTTTGGATCCGGGTTCTTACTTTGATCATGGTTCTTGGTGATCCATGCATTGGCATAGAACTCTTGAACCATTAGGATGCCGACTTGTTGGATGGGATTTGTTAGAACTTCCCAACCTCTTCTTTGAATTTCATGTCGGATCTCCGGATACTCATTTCTTTTGAGTTTAAAAGGGACCTCAGGGATCACCTTCTTCTTGGCCACAACATCATAGAAGTGGTCTTGATGGGCTTTGGATATGAACCTTTCCATCTCCCATGACTCGGATGTGGAAGCTTTTATCTTCCCTTTCCCCTTTCTAGAGGATTCTCCGGTCTTAGGTGCCATCAATGGTAATGGAAAAACAAAAAGCTTATGCTTTTACCACACCAAACTTAGAATTTTGCTCGCCTTCGAGCAAGAAAAGAAAGAATAGATGAAGAAGAAGAAGAAATGGAGGAGAGGGAGAGTGGGGAGTGTTTCGGCCAAGAAGGGTGTAGAGGGGTGTGTTGTGTGAATTTGATGAAGAATGGAGGGCTTTATATAGGGAAGGGAGGGGGGAAAGGTTTCGGCCATATGGGTGGGTTTGGGTGGGAAATTGGTTTTGAATTTTTGAAGGTAGGTGGAGTTTATGAGGTAGGTATATGGGGAAGAGTGGATGGATGTGAGTGGTGAAGAGGTGATGGGGAAGAGAGTTTGAGGTGATTGGTGAAGAGTTTTTGGGGAAGAGTGTTTTTGGGGTTGTGTGAAAGAAAGTGGTGAGAAGAAGTGAGTGGAGGTTGGTGGGGATCCTGTGTCCACAGATCCTGAGTGGATCCTGTGGGGTCCACAGATTCTGAGGTGTTTAAGGATTTACATCCCTGCACCCATTAGGCATGTAAAAATGCCTTTGCACACAACTCTGGGCGTTCAGCGCCAGGTTGGTGGCCATTTTGGGCGTTCAACGCCCATTTGTGTGCCATTTCTGGCGTTGAACGCCAGAACCATGCCTGTTCTGGCGTTCAGCGCCCAGAAGCTGCCCATTTTGGGCGTTCAGCGCCAGAACCATGCTCTGTTCTGGCGCTGAACGCCAGACAGATGCTCCTCCAGGGTGTGATTTTTCTTCTGCTGTTTTTGATTCTGTTTTCAATTTTTCTATTTATTTTGTGACTCCATATGATTATGAACCTACAAAGACATATAACTAAGAAAAATATAGTTAGATAAATAAAAATTGGGTTGCCTCCCAACAAACGCTTCTTTAATGTCAATAGCTTGACAGTGGGCTCTCATGGAGCCTTACAGATGTTCAAAGCATTGTTGAAACTCTCCAACACCAAACTTAGAGTTTGGATATGGGAGTTCAACACCAAACTTAGAGTTTGGTTGTGGCCTCCCAACACCAAACTTAGAGTTTGACTGTGGGGACTTGGGTTGACTCTGCTTTGAGAGAAGCTTTTCATGCTTCCTCTCCATGGTTGCAAAGGGAGATCCTTGAGTTTTAAACACAAGGGAGTCCTCATTCCATTGAAGGACTAGTTCACCTTTGTCAACATCAATCACAGCTCTTGCTGTGGCCAGGAAAGGTCTTCCTAGGATGATGGATTCATCCTCTTCCTTTCCAATATCCAAAACTATGAAATCAGCAGGGATGTAAAGGCCTTCAACCTTTACTAACACGTCCTCTACTTGTCCATAAGCCTGTTTTCTTGAACTGTCTGCCATCTCTAATGAGATTTTAGCAGCTTGCACCCCATAGATTCCCAGTTTCTCTATTACAGAGAGGGGCATGAGGTTTATCCCTGAACCAAGGTGACACAGAGCCTTAAAGAGCATGGTGCCTATAGTACAAGGTATTATGAACTTTCCAGGATCCTGTCTCTTCTGAGGCAATGCCAGTTGATCCAGACCACTTAGTTCATTGATGAACAAGGGAGGTTCAACTTCCCAAGCATCAATGCCAAATAATTTGGCATTCAGCTTCATGATTGCACCAAGAAACTTGGCAGTTTGCTCTTCAGTAACATCCTCATTCTCTTCAGAAGAGGAATACTCATCAGAGCTCATGAAGGGCATAAGGAGGTTCAATGGAATCTCTATGGTCTCTAGATGAGCCTCAGAGTCCTTTGGTTCCTCAGAGGGAAGCTCCTTATTGATCACTGGACGTCCCAGGAGGTCTTCCTCCTTGGGATTCACGTCCTCCACTCCCCTAGTAGGTTCGGCCATGGTGCTTATGTCAATGGCCTTGCACTCTCCTTTTGGGTTCTCTTCTGTATTGCTTGGGAGAGTACTGGGAGGGATTTCAGTGATCCTTTTACTCAGCTGGCCCACTTGTGCTTCCAGATTTCTAATGGAAGATCTTGTTTCATTCATGAAACTTACAGTGGCTTTAGATAGATCAGAGACTAAGTTTGCTAAATTAGAAGTATTTAGTTCAGAGTTCTCTGTCTGTTGCTGAGTGGATGATGGAAAAGGCTTGGTATTGCTAAACCTGTTTCTTCCACCATTATTAAAGCCTTGTTGAGGCTTTTGATCCTTCCATGAGAAATTTGGATGATTTCTCCATGATGAGTTATAGGTGTTTCCATAAGGTTCACCTAAATAATTTACCTCTGCTATTGCAGGGTTCTCAAGATCATAAGCTTCTTCTGCATAAGAAGCCTCTTAAGTATTGTTGGATGCAGCTTGCATTCCATTCAGACTCTGAGAAATCATATTGACTTGCTGAGTCAATATTTTATTCTGAGCCAATATGGCATTCAGAGTATCTACTTCAAGAACTCCCTTCTTCATAGGCGTCCCATTATTCACAGGATTCCTTTCAGAAGTGTACATGAACTGGTTATTAGCAACCATGTCAATGAGTTCTTGAGCTTCTGCAGGCATTTTCTTTAGGTGAATGGATCCACCTGCAGAAGTGTCCAGTGACATCTTTGATAGCTCAGATAAACCATCATAGAATATATCCAGGATGGTCCATTCTGAAAGCATGTCAGAAGGACACTTTTTGGTCAACTGTTTGTATCTTTTCCAAGCTTCATAGAGGGATTCACCTTCTTTCTGTCTAAAGGTTTGAACATCAGCTCTAAGCTTGCTCAGCTTTTGAGGAGGAAAGTACTTGGCTAAGAAAGCTGTGACCAGCTTATCCCAAGAGTTCAGGCTGTCCTTGGGTTGAGAATCCAACCATAATCTAGCTCTGTCTCTTACAGCAAAAGGGAAAAGCACGAGCCTGTAGACTTCAGGATCTACTCCATTAGTCTTAACAGTATCACATATCTGCAAGAATTCAGCTAAGAATTGAAAAGGATCTTCAGATGGAAGTCCATGAAACTTGCAGTTCTGCTGCATCAGAGAAACTAATTGAGGTTTCAGCTCAAAGTTGTTTGCTCCAATGGCAGGAATGGAGATGCTTCTTCCATGTAAATTGGAATTAGGTGCAGTGAAGTCACCAAGCATCTTCCTTACATTATTATTATTTTCGGCTGCCATCTCCTCTTCCTGTTCGAAAATATCTGAAAGGTTATCTCTGGATTGTTGTATTTTAGCTTCTCTTAGTTTCCTTTTTAGAGTCCTTTCAGGTTCTGGATCTGCTTCCACAAGAATGTTCTTATCCTTGCTCCTGCTCATATGACAAAGAAGAGGGCACAGAAAAATAATAATAATAATAGAGATCCTTTATACCACAGTATAGGGGTCCCTGTGTGAGTAGAAGAAGAGGGGGAGACAAAGAATGTAATGTAATGGAAGAAACACAACTGTGAGGAGGGTTGAGATGTGAGATGAGATGTTAGTAAATGAATGAATAAATAGAATAAGATGGGAGAGGGAGAATTTTCAAAAAATATTTTTGAAAAAGAGTTAGTGATTTTCGAAAATGGTTTTTGAAAAATGTTAGTATTTTTCAAAAAATTTTAAAATAAAAAAAATTAATTAGTTAATAAAAAAAAGAAATTTTTGAAAAAGAGGGAAGATATTTTCGAAATTTAGAGAGAGAGAGAGAGTTAGTTAGGTAGTTTTGAAAAAGTTAAGAAACAAACAAAAGTTAGTTAGTTAGTTGAAACAAATTTTGAAAAGATAAGAAGTTAGGAAGTTGGAAAAGATATTTTGAAATTAGATTTTTGAAAAAGATAAGATAAGAAGATATTTTGAAAAGATATGATAGGAATTAGTTTTGAAAAAGATTTGATTTTTAAAATCACAATTAATGACTTGATTCACAAGAAATCACAAGATATGATTCTAGAACTTAAAGTTTGAATCTTTCTTAACAAGCAAGTAACAAACTTGAAATTTTTGAATCAAAACATTAATTGTTAATATTATTTTCGAAAATTTTGATAAAGATAAGAAAAATATTTTTGAAAAATATTTTGAAAAAGATTTTTGAATTTTTCGAAAATAATGAAAAAGGTATGATTTTTGAAAAAGATAAGATTTTCAAATTGAAAATTTGATTTGACTCATGAGAAACAATTTGATTTTTAAAAATTTTTGAAAAAGTCAACTCAAATTTTCGAATTTGATGAGAGAAAAAAGGGGAGGATATAATTTTTTTTTTATTTTTTTGAATTTTTATGAAAACATGAAAATGATGCAATGCATGAAATTTTTAGATCAAAACATGTGATGAATGCAAGAATGCTATGAATGTCAAGATGAACACCAAGAACATTATGAATGTCAAGATGAACATCAAAGACACAATTTTGAAAAATTTTTAATGCAAAGAAAACATGCAAGACACCAAACTTAGAATTCTTTAATGCTTACGCACAAGGAATTCAAGAATGCATATGAAAAACACCATACAACACAAAACAAAAAAATCATCAAGATCAAACAAGAAGACTTACCAAGAACAACTTGAAGATCATGAAGAACACTACGAATGCATGAATTTTCGAAAAATGCAAGATGCATATGCAATTGACACCAAACTTATGATATGCCTCAAGACTCAAACAAGAAACAGAAAAATATTTTTGATTTTTATGATTTTCTAATTTTTTTGTATTTTTTTCCAAAATTAATTGAAAAAGGAAAATAAGGATTCCAAAATTTTTAACATGAATTCCAGGAATCTTGCATTCTTAGTCTAAAGCTTCAGTCCAGGAATTAGACATGGCTCACTAGCCAGCCAAGCTTTCAATGAAAGCTCCGGTCCAAAACACTAGACATGACCAATGGCCAGCCAAGCTTCAGCATGTAATTCAGACATGACATGCCTGACATACCCTACAGTCGTGTAACAACTGATGGTTGGAAGCCTCAGTCCAAAAGAATTTAGAAATGGCTTTACAACCAGCCAGGCTTCACATGCTTCATGAAACACTAGAATTCATTCTTAAAAATTTTGAATAAAATTTTTTGAAAACATTTTTATATTATTTTTTTTTTCAAAAACAAAGGAGAAAATTTTGAAATATTTTTGAAAAATTTTTTAAAATAAAACAAAAAGAAAATTACCTAATCTGAGCAACAAGATGAACCGTCAGTTGTCCAAACTCAAACAATCCCCGGCAACGGCGCCAAAAACTTGGTGTTGTTGCCGGATCCAAACTTGGCACTGATGTTACCGGACCAAAAGCATGCCGAAAACTCAAACAATCCCCGGCAACGGCGCCAAAAACTTGGTACGCGAAATCGTGATTACACTTTAATTATGTAAAATTCATCGCTCTTTCTTTCCCTGGCAATGGCTCCAAAAACGTGGTGCCAATACCATGGTTCACAACTCCGTGTAACTAACCAGCAAGTGCACTGGGTCGTCCAAGTAATACCTTACGTGAGTAAAGGTCGAATCCCACGGAGATTGTCGGTATGAAGCAAGCTATGGTCACCTTATAAATCTCAGTCAGGCGGATATCAAACAGTAATGCATTTTCGAAAATAAATAATAGAATAGGGATAGAGGTACTTATGTAAATCATTGGTAGGAATTTCAGATAAGCGAATGGAGATGCTTTTCGTCCCTCTGAACCTCTGCTTTCCTGCTATCTTCATCCAGTCAGTCTTACTCCTTTCCATGGCTGGCTTTATGTGATACATCACCATTGTCAACGGCTACTTTCGGTCATCTCTCGGGAAAATGATCCAATGCCCTGTCACGGCACGGCTAATCGTCTGGAGGCATCACCCTTGTCAATGGCTTCATCTTATCCTCTCAGTGTAAATGATCAACGCACCCTGTCGGTCCTCAATTTCAGCCAGAAAATACCTGAAATCACAGAAAAACACACAAACTCATAGTAAAGTCCAAAAATGTGAATTTAACATAAAAACTAATGAAAACATCCCTAAAAGTAACTAGATCCTACTAAAAACATACTAAAAACAATGCCAAAAAGCGTATAAATTATCCGCTCATCACCAACCCAAGCATGTCACTATGGCGTGCCACTTGAAGTCTGAGGCGTGGCACGCCAAATACTGGAACCAAGACAAGATCATGGGCATGGCACGCCAACATTTAGGCGTGGCACGCTGGTATAAGTTTCCAGAGAGGATGAAGGAGGTCAATTACATGGGGCGTGCCTCTTGGTATCGAACGCGTGGCTCGCGACTCACTATTCTTCACTTAGGCGTGCCACTTGAATCACAGGCGTGGCACGCCAGTGTCATTCAGAGAGCAAGGAAGCATTGGGGCGTGACACCTGAGTTCGTGGCATGGCACGCCAAACAGAGGAACCACTCACTAACAAAGGGACGTAGCACGCCAGACCCTGGGCGTGCCACGCTAGTGCAACTTTCTAGAGAAGCTTAGCCAAGCATAGAGCAAGGGCGTGGCACGCCAGACCCTAGGCGTGGCATGCTAGTTCAAGTTTCCAGAGGCAAAGATAAGTGAGAAAGACAAAGGGCGTGCCACTTGAGTTCGGAGGCGTGGCACGCCAACACAAGAACTCCACTATGGCGTGCCACTTGAGCTCGAAGGCGTGGCACGCCAAGGTTGCTAAAGAGACGAGCGTGCCACTTGAAGGGCTGGGTGTGGCACGCCAAGCTAAAATTGAAGGGCATGTGACACGCCACTAGAGCGCCAATCACACGCTGGGAGATCACACTTATTGAGCTTCTTTTCCCTCCAAAAATGTAATTTTCCTTTTTCACTTTTGTAATTCTTTTATTTTACTAGGAGTAGTATAAATACCCCCAAGGAGTACTGAAGAAAGGGGGTTAAGCAGTCAGTTTTAGATCCACTTTTACACTTCACTTTTGAGTACTTTTTGAGCTATGAGTAGCTAACTTCCCTCTCATTGAGAGAGGGAGCTCTGTTGTACTTGATGGATTGATAATTGTGAAATTCTTCTTCTCTTCATCTTCTATTTGATTTTCTAGAAGGAATTTTGTTCTTAATGCTTAAGCATTCAATTATCTTGGGAAAGAGATTGAATGCAATTGGGTTTTATGGGAACCTTGGGAAAGGAAACATGAAACCATGCTTAAAATCCCTTCTCACACTTGAGTAGAATCTGTCTTTTGGTGTTTGGATATGTGACATATAATCCTCCCTCTACTTGGACCTATAATGATGTGTGGTATAATCAGGGACCAAGCATATCTCTCTTCATGAGCAATTAGACCAAGGAATTGGCTATTGATCAAGATCTGAGAGATTGAGTCACCAAGGGATTGGGGCTCAATCAATCATGATTGCCAAAAGGTTAATGAGTTGCATGATTGAAGAGGATCTAAGCTAGATTTGATCCAAAGAGACAACATCTCCCAATCTCAATGAATTTCCCCATTCTTATCCATCTATTTCTTTATAGCTTGATTTTACATTCAGCAATTCTCCATTCCCATTTACATTCAAGTCATTTATGATTCTGCACTTTACATTCTGCCATTTCTATTTCTATACTTTATTGCTTTTCTTTATATTCTAGTCATTTACATTTATGTCATTTACAATTCTGCACTTCACAATCTTATTGATCCGCTTGACTAATTCATCAATCAATTAAAACTGCTCGAATTTGCCAATTTCTATGGATATGATCCCACTCCACTGTGGGTTATTATTTGAAGATAATTTTGGTGCGCTTGCCAAAAGAACTAATTCACCAATTTTTGAATAGGGGTGTGAATTGGACTCATCAATCCAGAATACTATGAGAAACTTAGGCAATTTCATAGGATTTGTAGTAATAGGGAGGATGAGAAGAACTATGAACTGGTGTCGCCTGACCCTGAGGAGAGGGTTAGCTTTCCTCCCTTAGGTCAGGAAGAACGTCCCTTTTTCTATGCCTATGATTACTTCTTTTCCTTACTGAATATTACCATTCCTTTTACTGTTTTTGAGACCGAATTGTCGTGGAACTGTAATGTGGCCCCTTCTCAGCTTCATCCTAAGTCCTGGGTCTTTATAAAGATCTTTTAGTTATTGTGCCAAGAATTGGGTGTCCGACCTTTCATTCAACTTTTTCTTTATCTCTTTGTTCTGACAAAACCCGGGGTGGCCAAGAAGCAGGCTTCTTGGATTTCTTTTCGGGCTACCCTGGGGAAGAAAGTGTTTTCAATGTTTGATGAGTCTTTATGGGATTTTAAGAACTACTATTTTAAGGTCCGAGCTATTCAGGACGCTCGACCTTTCTTTTTAGATGAAAATAATGAGCCAACCATTCCTTTATGGTGGCAAAAAGATCCTATAGTTCTCAAATATCCTTGGGAGAGTTTGGATGAGATGGAACAAGCTTTTGTGAATGTTTTAGAGGAGCACTGGGGGGAGCCTCCTCATCTGGACACCAAGAGATTTCTAGGAGATCCTTCCCTCCTCAGTTCCGAGCTAGGTAGTGCCTAAGCTCTTCTTTTGTGCAAAGTGTACTTTTGTATTGGTTTGGGATTTCGCCTCCATCTGTGATTGTGACTGTTTTCTTGAATTCCTTTTTAGAAATAGTGAAATCTACAGACTCCATGAAGGCCTTCTGTAGGGCTAAGAAGGCGACGACTGCACAAAACTTGACAGCGAAGACCCCAGGAGAAGGGTCTTCTTAGGTGCCCCCAAAGAAGCCGACTTCTGACACTTCAGGCCCGAGGTAGATCATTCCGACACCATGATTTCGGACGATTCTATCTGACCCTGTTCAACCAACCTCTGGTGTTGCCTCCTCTCCTACTGCTGTTGGTCCTCCTCCAAAGTGGAAAAAAACTACTGGTACTTATGATCTGAATAGCAAAGATTTTGACGGTGTGGGTTTTGCTACCGAGGTGATATCTCCTCATGGTAAAGTTCCGTTGGATGATGTGTCCATCCTTCATAATCTAGATTTTATTACTAGCAATAGTATTCGAATGGCCAACTTGGGTGCGGCCTTATTTTGTGTTGTCCTCTTGTTCATGCGACTAAGGCCTTTATGGAAGACGCCAAGTCGGAGTTTGATAGAATTAAAGGTTTGAATGATGATCTTGATGCTAAAGTGGCTAAATTGGAGTTGGATGTGGAGAAGGAGAAATTTCGAGCTACTACTACTGAGGCAACTGCGAACCTGGCTGAAGAAACAGCGAAGAAGTACAAGGAGAGCTATACCCGTACATATGGAGAGCTGCTGGAAATTAGGGAGAGACTTCAGTCTACCCAAGCTAATTACACTGAGTTCCAAGGTCACATGGTGGAGAGTGTGACCGATGCATATGAAAATTTGTAGGCCCAGGTCCGGGTTCTTGCCCCTGAGCTTGACCTCACTTTATTTAGTCTGGATAATCTCGTGGAGGACAGCAAGATCGTACCTGCCCCTAATGATGATGATGAGGGTGCTCCTCTTGTGCCACCAGGGAAAACCTCAGCAGCCTCAGCTTCTTCCGTCCCTTCAGACGTCGTCCATGCAGAGTCCGAGCCTGATGTGCAGTTCTTGAACCAGCCAGATGGAACTGTTGATGTTGTCCTGATCTCGACCATTCCTCCTCCTCCAGCCAAGGATGCTACTACTAGGAAGAATTTGGATCCTCTATAACTTTCTGTGTTTGTATTATAGTCCGAGTTGTGGACTTTTGAACTTGCTTATGTTTTTACTAGTCCTGTTTATGTTTGACTTTTTCTGACATTTGGTTGCTTCTTTGCAACCTTTATTTTGAAAAACAAACATTTAAACTCCTGGGCTACCTTTTAGGCTGCCTTTGAGTTTTTAATGCTTTGAGGGATGCATTTTGCGGATATGTTAGTTAAACCTTTGATACTTGAGCTCTTGAGCCTCTGCAATTGTCTTTCTCATGTGTATAGATCCACCAGCTGAGTGGTTTAGAGACATTTGAGCTTTTTTTGTAAGCCAATAGTAGAAGATGTCTAACTGTACCCATTCTGAAAACATTTCAGAGGGGCATTTCCTTAGCATCCCTCTGTACCTCTCCCAGGCATTATAAAGGGATTCATGGTCCTCTTGTTTAAAGCCTTGGATGTCCAGCCTTAGCTGTGTCATCCTTTTTTTGGGGAAATATTGATTCAGAAATTTGTCTGATAATTGTTTCCATGTTCTTATACTTGCTGTGGGTTGGTTATTTAACCACCTCTTAGCTTGATCTTTTACCGCAAATGGAAACAGTAATAATCTATAGACATCCTGATCCATTTCCTTATCACATACTGTGTCAGCAATTTGTAAAAACTGTGCCAGAAACTCAGTAGGTTCTTCCTGTGGAAGACCAGAATACTGGCAATTTTGCTGCACCATGATAATGAGCTGAGGATTTAGCTCAAAACTGCTTGCTTTGATGGGAGGTATACAGATGCTACTCCCATATGCATCCGTAATGGGGTTAGCATATGACCCCAGAGTCCTTCTGGACTATTCATTTCCACTTAGGTCCATGATGGAGAAAAGTAAATTGATGTGAATTGTAAATAAAATATATTTTTATTTTTATTTTATTTAATTAAAAACAAACTGAATAAAAAAAGAAATAAGATAAAATAAAATAATTAGAAATTAGAATATAAATTTCAAAAACTAGAATAATTACTTAATTAAGAAGATTTGAAAAACTTTGGATATGATTTTTGAAAGGGATTTTGAATATAATGAGGAAAGAGAAAAACAACAAAATGACACCAAACATAGAATTTTTAGATCAAAACAAAGAAAACAAACAGAAAAACTTTGAATATCACGATGAACACCAAAAGCAGCTTTTGTAAAATTTTTAAGAAAACTAAAACAATCAAAGGACACCAAACTTAAAAATTTTTATACTCTGAGCACTAATAATTCAGAAAAAATGAAAGAGAAACAAACTCATGCAATTGACACCAAACTTAAAATATGAAACTAAACTCAAACAGAAAACTAAATTATGAAGTTATTAGTTTTGAAAATTTTTTAAAATAATTTAGAAAAATAAAACAAGGATTGTAAAATTTTAACCAAAAACAATAATAGAAGACTCTAAACCAAAAAGAAAAATTTTTCCAAATCTATACAACAAAATAAACTGTCAGTTGTCCAAACTCGAACAATCCCCAGCAACGGCGCCAAAAACTTGGTACACGAAATCGTGATCGCACATTTTTCACACAACTCCGTGCAGCTGACCAGCAAGTGTACTGGGTCGTCCAAGTAATAACTTACGTGAGTAAGGGTCGATCCCACGGAGATTGTCAGCTTGAAGCAAAGAGGACTCTGATCTCACAGATTTGAATGCTCTGCTGTCAGGAGAGGCAATCAAACCCGTGAATGAGGAATCAAAGAGATACACACTCAATCTAAGGTATAACGGAAGTGGTTGTCAGGCACGCGTTCATAGGTTGAGAATGGTGATGAATGTCACAGATCATCACATTCATCATGTTGAAGTGCGAATGCATATCTTAGAATAGAAACAAGCATGATTGAACGGAAAACAATAGTAATTGCATTAATCCATCGGAACACAGCAGAGCTCCTCACCCCCAACCATGGAGTTTAGAAACTCATGCCGTAGAAAATACAAGTTCTAATGTAAAATGTTATGAGGTACAAAATGAATCTCTAAAAGTGGTTTTTATAATGAACCAGTGACCTAGGTTTACAGAAATTGAGTAAGTTAAGATAGATAGTGCAGAAATCCACTTCCGAGGCCCACTTGGTTTGTGTTTGGGCTGAGCACTGAAGCTTCCACGTGCATAGGCTCTTTCTGGCATTGAACTCCAGCTTTTGTGCCAGTTTGGGCGTTTAACTCAAACTTTTATGCCAGTTCTGGCGTTTAACGCTAGAAAAGGGTAAGGAGCTGGCGTTTAAACGCCAATTTGTGCTACCAAATCCCAGGCAAAGTATGAATTATTATATATTGCTGGAAAGCCTAGGATGTCTACTTTCTAACGCAATTGAGAGCGCTCCAATTGGGCTTCTGTAGCTCCAGAAAATCCATTTCTAGTGCAGAGAGGTCAGAATCCAATAGCATCTGCAGTCTTTTTTCAGCCTCTGAATCAGATTTTTGCTCAGGTCCCTCAATTTCAGCCAGAAAATACCTGAAATCACAGAAAAATAGACAAAATCCAAAAGTCCAGAAATGTGAATTTTGCTTAAAAACTAATAAAAATATACTAAAAAGTAGCTAGATCCTACTAAAAACTACCTAAAAACAATGCCAAAAAACGTATAAATTATCCGCTCATCACAACACCAAACTTAAATTGTTGCTTGTCCCCAAGCAACTGAAAATCAAATAGGATGAAAAGAAGAGAATATACTATAAATTCCAAAATATCAATGATTTTTGTTTTCCAGTATTACCACCGGATACTTAAATGCCATAGACACATAACTGGGTGAACCTTTTTAGATTGTGACTCAGCTTTGCTAGAGTCCCCAGTTAGAGGTGTTCAGAGCTCTTAAGCACACTCTTTTTGCTTTGGACCACGACTTTAACCGCTCAGTCTCAAGCTTTCACTTGACACCTTCACGCCACAAGCACATGGTTAGGGACAGCTTAGTTTAGCCACTTAGGCCAGGATTTTATTCCTTTGGGCCCTCCTATCCATTAATGCTCAAAGCCTTGGATCCTTTTTACCCTTGCCTTTTGGTTTAAAGGGCCATTGGCTTTTCCTGCTTGCTTTTTCTTTCTTTTTTTTTTTGCCATTTTGTTCTGCAAGCTTTTCACTGCTTTTTCTTGCTTCAAGAATTAATTTTATGATTTTTTCAGATTATCAACAATATTTCTCCTTTTTCATTATTCTTTCAAGAGCCAACAATTTTAACACTCATAAACAACAAATTCAAAAATATGCACTGTTCAAAAATTCATTCAAAAAACAAAAGGTATTGTCACCACATCAAAATAATTAAACTAATTTCAAGACATAATTCGAAATCCTGTACTTCTTGTTCTTTTGTAATTAAAACCATTTTTTCAATTAAGAAAGGTGAAGGATTCATAGGGCATTCATAGCTTTAAGCCATAGACTCTAAATTTTATTAATCATAAAAATAAGACTTAAATTAACCATAAAACCAGACCAATAATAATAGAAGACAGAAAATTAAAAACATAAAAATAAATGTCTTTTAAAATAGATCTCTAATAATAAAAGTTATCACAGAGTTAGGACTCAACAACCTGCATTGGAGGTGCAAGTATCTCTTCCAGTTGTGGGATGCCTGGCTCTTCAAGGGAGAGTTTCTGGTGCTTCAGCTCCTGTAGCTCACGCCCTTGCTTTTCCTGTTCCTTAAGCAGCTTGCAGAGCATGCTATTTTGATTCTGCTATTCTTCCTTAATTTGATCCATAGCCTCTTGCAGCTTGGTGACAGATGCTTCTATGCGGGTCCAGTAGTCAATTTAAGGGATTTCTAGGAGGAACTCTTGTGCCCTCCTTTTGATAGAATTATCTTGCACTTGTTGTCCTTCCATTGACTTCTTGATGATTGGGTGCTCGACTGGGAAGAACTCATCCACTCCCATCTTTACCCCAACATCTTTACATAGCAGAGAGATTAAGCTTGGGTAAGCCAATTTGGCTTCAGTGGAGTTCTTATTTGCAATTGTGTAGATCTCACAAGAAATCAGATGATGAATCTCTACTTCGTTTCCCAGCATAATGCAATGAATCATCACTGCTCTTTTGACAGTGACCTTAGAGCGGTTACTAGTGGGCAGTATAGAACGCCCAATGAAGTCCAACCAGCCCCTAGCGACTGGTTTGAAATCTTCTCTCTTGAGTTAGTTTGGGACACCTTTTGTGTTGGTTATCCATTTAGTTCTAGGGAGGCATATGTCCTCTAGAACTTGGTCCAACCCCTTATCTACTCTCACCATTCTCCTATTAAAGGATTCTGGATCATCTTGTAGTTGAGGTAGTTTGAAGACCTCTCTTATTTTGTCCAGGTAGAAGTAAATAATCCTTTCTCTGACCATAGTTCGAAAGGTATGGAAGGTAGTTCCAGTCATTCTCTGCTTATCTGTCAGCCACAGATTTGAATAGAATTCCTGAACCATGTTTTTTCCAACCTTTGTCTCAGGATTGGCTAGGATTTCCCAACCTCTGTTTCGAATCTGTTCTTGGATCTCTGATGAATGTAAATATTCTCATGCCGGTTAGAAACTAGTGATAAATCCGATTGTGAGTATAGTCTAACCAACATATGAATACCGCATCAAACAATTCTAAAATCTATGACCGAGAGTATTGATCCCGGGTCGTTCTCCCTAGGAATTGCTTTAGAATGTGCATAGATTTTGAAAGCTTTTATGGTTTTGAGAATTGGTGCAAGAATTCAAACTAGCAAGGCAATCAACAATTAATTGAAATAAAAGCCTTGGCTAAGGGTAAGCATTGGAAGTTCCATCATTATAGTCTCCTAACAATGGAGGAAAGTCAAATGAGAGTAACTAACTTGAGTCACAAGTCCTAGTCTCACCCTAGGGAAGTATAGCTTTAGTGCACTCCAAGTCAATTAGCAATTCTCAATTCATAATCTACAATTGATATCAACTATTCAAGTGTCTCCAATAACTCAACCCCTAAGCCAAGTGAGAGAAATCTACTCCATAGCTAAGGTTGTCATTATCACAAATAATTGGTAGGCAATTATAGAAAACATGATGCTATTGAGAGAAGAGAATTGAATCAAAGCTATCTAATCTAAACAATCATCAATAATCAAACAATTGAATGAAACCTCAATTCATTAATCCAAATTCAAAGTAACAAAATGAACCAAATCTAGATCTAAGGAATTGAATCAAAAGAACATCAATTAAGAGTAGAAGAAGAGTAGATCTACACTTGTAGCAAAACAAAGAGTCAATTATCAATAGATCTCACCAAGAATTCCAAGGAAACATGCAATGGAGGATGAAAACCTAGAGAGAAGTTAGAGCTTCTCTCTCTAGAAAATAAAATGTAACTAACTTCCTAAAGAATCTAGAATTATGACTAATTATCCTAACACTCCTAATCCTTGGTCTTCTTAAGCTTTTCCCTCCAAAATCTTCTCCAAAACAGGGCCTGGGAACCCCCTGAAATCGCTGGGCATGTGTTTCATTTAAAAAATCATGTGCGCACATTGACGCATACGCGCACTGCACGCGTACGCGTCCTTGGGCTCTTTTGCGATCTGCACGCAGGCGTACGGTGCGCGCGAGCATCATAAGGGATATGGCCCAGCCATATAGGCGCGCCAGCTCCTCGCTCGGCTCCACTGCGCTGGCTTTGGATGAACGCATCCACGCGTATATGCACGGTGCGCGTGCGCGTGTGAAGAGAGAACTTTTGCGTGGTCTAGAAATTCACAGATAAATCCTCGTTGCAGGTATATGATGCCAAGGCATCTTAGGCTAGTTTCACTAGCATTTTTTTGATAGTTTTAGTTGTTTTATGCATTTTCTTGAGCTTAAAGTAACCAAGAATGGTTAAAATAAGAACAAAGCAATGAACCATCCAAACAGTATGATTTTGATGCAAATTCTATGAGTTTTTAGTGATATTACTTGAATGCTATGAATGGAAGATTTCTCATGTAATTTTGCAAGACTTTGATGCAATTGTTTGAATGATTTCAGGGAAGAAGAGGCTAGGCAAGGAAGCAACAAAGTCAATAAAGGAAGCTTGAATATCACATGTGGAGTTTAAGTTCCAGTTTAAGCCTAAACTGGAGCTTAAACGCCAGAATCATGAAGGCTAAGAAATGCTGAAACTGAAGTTTAACCTCCAGTTTAACCTTAAACTGGAGGTTAAACGCCAGAATGAAAGTCTCACCAAAAGAAGCATTTCCACGTTTAACCTCCAGTTTAACCTTAAACTGGAGGTTAAACGCCAGAATGAGAATGCCAATCAGGAAGCATTTCCATGTTTAACCTCCAGTTTAACCTTAAACTGGAGGTTAAACGCCAGAAATGGGAAGTGCACCAGGGAGCCATTTCCACGTTTAAGCTCCAGTTTAACCTTAAACTGGAGCTTAAACGTGTTCGACCAAGTTTTCTCCTCCAGGGTTGCTTTCTCCATTTCCACGTTTAAGCTCCAGTTTAACCTTAAACTGGAGCTTAAACGTGTTCGACACCTCCAGGGCTACCTTTCTCAGCTTCCACGTTTAAGCTCCAGTTTAACCTTAAACTGGAGCTTAAACGTGTTCGACCTCCAGGATGCCTTCTTCCATTTCCACGTTTAAGCTCCAGTTTAACCTTAAACTGGAGCTTAAACGTGTTCGACCTCCAGGGCTGCCTTTTCTATCTCCACGTTTAAGCTTCAGTTTAACCTTAAACTGAAGCTTAAACGTGTTCGACTAAGTTACCCTCCAGGGCTGCCTTCTTCCATTTCCACGTTTAAGCTTCAGTTTAACCTTAAACTGAGCTTAAACGTGCTTCCACAAAAGGCATCACTGGAAGTGTCTGGCGTTTAAGCTACAGTTTAAGCTTAAACTGCAACTTAAATGCCACTCTTGGAAAAGGTTTCTGGGCCAACAATATTGCGGTTTAAGTTAGTATTTGAGCACAAACATTAACTTAAACTTACTTCGGTATGAAACCCAATTGAATATCATGGTTTATGGGATTGGGCCTGAAGGATTGATGAGTCTGAAATTTCAATTTATTGAGTCATGTGTCATTATTTGATTATCACTAAGTTGGCTCAATGAATGTTACAGAATTTGGATCAACAGCCTCATCAAGATTATGGATCATAAACCCAAGGCAAAAGGAAAGCAGGGAGAGGCCTCAAAGCCCAAGAAACACAACAGAAGCTCAATATAGAAAGTGTATAAATAGGATAGAATTTAAGTTAGAGAGGACTTTTACCTTTTCATTGAGCTAGTTTTCATATCTTTGTAATTGAATTCAGAGCTATGACTCACTAAACCCCCTTTCACTGGGTTAGGGAGCTCTATTGTAATTCAATGAATCAATAATAGTTTATCTTCTTCTTCAATCTTTTCTCTTGAATTTTGTTAGAAAGCTTCTCGATCTAATTCCATTGGGTGGTTGTCTTGGGAAAGAAACTACCCATAATTGGAATCCTTCGGAACCTTGGGAAAGGAATGGAGGATTCATGCTAGAGAAGCTTTCTCACAGTGAATTGGATTGGGGTTTGGATGGATATTGTGACATGTAATCCTACCAAATTGTGGTTCATGAAACTTTGTGGTATAATCAGTGATCGAGCATCATCTCTTCTTATGAACATTTAAACCAAGGGATTGGGAATTTGTTTGTTTTTAGAGAGAATTGGTGAGCCAAGGGATTGGGATCCAATCATATAAGATTGCCAAGCAAAATTCAATGAACGCATTGGTTGAGGAAGAGATAAACATGTTTTGATTCGGAGATCTCAATATCTCCTATAACCCAATGAATTCCCCATTTCTGATTTCCACTTTCTCTTTACATTCTGCAATTAAATTCATGCAATCACCCCCATTCCCTTTTAATTTCAGCAATTTAGCTTCTGCTCTTTACTTCATGCAATTTAAGATTCCGCAATTTCAATTTCTTGTCATTTACGTTTCCCGCCAATTTTACATTCCGTAATTCTCATCTAAATCTTGATTCCGCTCAACTAGAACATACTTCTAATCCGAATTGCTCATTCAACCAATCCTTGTGGGATTCGACCTCACTCTATTGTGAGTTTTTACTTGACGATAACCGGTGCACTTGCCGGAAGGAATTTTGCTGATCGTGCAATTTCCTAAATCGTAGCATAACTAGTTTATGCGCATCAAGTTTATGGCGCCGTTGCCGGGGATTGGTTTTCGATTGACAATTCTCAAATTGGAAGTTAACTAGATTGAGCATTTTTTTTTGTTTGATTAATTCAGTACAAGTTACTTGTTGAATTTCAATTTCTGCACTCTGTTACATGCTTTCTTTCTTTATGCCTTTAAATTCAAGCAACTAACTCACTGACTCACTAACTGTTTGAATTAATTCCTCAACTGCTCTAACCATACTCTTCCATTAACCAAGAGTATTTCACTTGTTTGTTGCCTGTGCTGTGTTCTTGTATGACAGGTAGGAGAGGAGAGACATCAACTCCTCCATATACCGAACCAGAGAGGACCCTTCATAGACTGAGAAGGGAAGCAAGAGGGAAGAGAGTACTGGGAGAAGAGGAATCTGAAGGAGAATCTGAGGACAATTTTGAGGAAGCTTTGGATCTCAACATGGATAGAGAAGTTCACAACCATGAGAGAGCTGATGGAAACAATGCCATTCCTGAGAGGAGGGTTCTTAGTTCATACATAAACCCAACCTCTGGGAATTGTGGTAGCAGCATCCAGAAACCACCCATTCAGGGCAACAATTTTGAGCTCAAACCACAGCTAATATCACTTGTGGAGAATCATTGTTCATTTGGTGGAAGTGCTAATGAAGACCCAAACCAACATCTCACAAAATTCCTGAGAATTTGCGACACTGTGAAGTCTAATGGAGTCCAGGAAGATGCATATAAACTGCTTTTGTTCCCATTTTCACTTAGGGACAAGGCAGCTAAGTGGCTGGAATCATTCCCAAGGGGGAGCCTAACAACCTGGGATGAGGTGGAAAGCAAGTTTCTGGCACGTTTCTACCCCCCACAAAAGGTCAATAGGCTTCGATCTGAGGTTCAGACGTTTAGACAACAAGATGGTGAAACTCTCTACGAGGCATGGGAGAGATTCAAGGATTTGACAAGGAAATGCCCACCAGACATGTTCCATGACTGGGTGCAATTGCATATTTTCTATGATGGACTGTCTTATGAATCAAGGAAGGCTGTAGACCATTCATCAGGAGGTTCGTTGAACAGGAAAAAGACTGTGGAAGAAGCCATTGAAGTGATTGAGACAGTGGCTGAGAATGAGTACTACTATGCATCAGAGAGACACAACACTAAGGGAGTCATGGAGCTGAACCATGTTGATACAATTCTAGCCCAAAACAAGGTGTTTGCCAAGCAACTAGCAGAGCTTACCAGGCAATTAGAAACAAAGCAAGTGGCTGCAATACACACACAAGATCAAGAGGAAGTAAGCATTGAAGGAGGTGATTGGGAAGAGGCCAACTATGTGGGAAACCAACAAAGGCAATCATATGATCCACATTCCAACACTTACAATCCAGGATGGAAAAATCACCCAAACTTTGGGTGGGGAAACCAGCAAAACCAACATAACAAGTCCACATACCAAAACTCCAACCAAAGATCATACCAAGCCACACAAAACACTTACTCTCAACCACCATATCATAGCCAAAATAATCAACCTACCCAACCTAACCCGAACCAACAATTTCAAGATCAATTAAACAGGATAGAAGGAGTGCTGGCACACATGGGTCAGGACATAATTGAATTGAAAAGCTTCAGGGATGATGTGAGAACTACCTTAAGAAACCATGGTGAAAAACTCAAGAGGATGGAGTCTCAAGTAGGAGAGCTATCTCAATAGGCCCCCAAATCAACTGCAGTGTTCCCTAGTGACACAGAAAAGAATCCTAAAGGGGAGCAAAAGGGAGTGAGATGGGAAGAATGCAAAGCCATCACCATATTGAAAGAAGTCTCAGAAGAAGAAGGAATCAGATCCTCAGAACAGGAGCCAGAAATCTTGAAGGAAGGTGTGGAGGAAGCTAAGCAGGAAAGTAAAACTGAGCAAGCCAAGGAACTGCAAAAAGGCACGATGGAAACATACCAACCAAAAGCACCATTTCCTCAGAGGTTAGGAGGAGGTGAAAAAGGGAAAACCTATTCAAGGTTTTTAGAGACATTTAAGTCTCTCCATATCAATATTCCCTTTCTTGAGATTCTCCATCAAATGCCTACACACATCAAGTATTTAAAGGAATTGTTGAGCAAGAAAAGAGTTTTGAAGGGAGGACAAACGGTGACAATGAACAAAGAATGCAGTGCCCTCATCAAGAAGGACACAGTCTCTAAGAAAACAGACCCAGGAAGTTTTCATATTCCTTGCATTATAGGAGAAACAAAAATTGACAGAGGATTCTGTGATCTAGGAGCTAGCATAAATGTGATGCCTCTAACTCTTATGAAGAAGCTACAACTGAATGAGGTGAGATCCACTGATGTAATCATACAACTGGCTGACAAAACTCAGAAGCAAGCTGAAGGGGTAGTTGAGAATGTGCTGGTGAAAGTGGGAGATTATTACTTCCCCACAGACTTTGTCATTTTGGACATGGAGGAAAGCTACCTACACCCTATCATTCTGGGAAGACCATTTCTAGCCACTACCAGAGCGCTCATAGATGTAGAACAAGGAGAGCTAATTCTGAGAATACATGATGAACAGCTCATTTTCAAAGTTTTCAAACCTGCATCTGAGCCTGAACCAGAACCTGAAAAGCCTAAGGATGATAGTAGCCATCTGTGTTTGGAGGAAAGTAATCCAGCAGCTGAAATTCTAAAACAGTCTTTGGAAGGCAAACAGGAGTTGCAAGAGTTAAAGCCACAAGAATCAATGGAAACAGATCAGAAGGATCCTCCTAGCATAAGGGTCAATGAAGAAATCCTCAAGAGAAAGGGAAGAATGATAGGGAAAGTGCCAAGAGGGTGGAGAAACAAGAAAATTCCCACTGAAGTTTTTTCTCCGGGAGATAAAGTGATATCAAGTCATTATCTGCCAATCCCACCTGGCATCAAAACCATTCCTTCCCAGCTCCCTCAAGTGTTCACAATCAGGAAAGTTCTTTCTATGGAACATTTAGAGGTCATGAAGGAATCAAGTGGGGACGTTTGCATAGTGAGAGGAGAAGACGTCAAGCACTACAATCCACCCTAACAAGGGACAACCGTCAAGCTAGTGACGTTAAAGAAGCGCTTCATGGGAGGCAACCCATGTTTTTAATATCCTTACTCTTTTTTGGTTTGTTTTGCATCTAATAAAGCATGGTTTCTTATGCATGAACTTGAATCCTCAGGACAACTGCTGAAAGAGTGCACTAAACATTGCATATAAAATACAATTTGTCTCTAAGTTTGGTGTGCCTGAGGGCACTCCAAACTTTATTCAAAATGCATTCAATTTTTCATGCAAAGAGCACAACCAAACATTAAGTTGGTGTTCCTCTTTGAGCACGGTTCATGAAAAGCAAGAAGTTCCTCTGGATTTCGAAATTCATGACAAGTAGACCATTCGCATGTTTTAATACTTTGGTTTCAATTACTTAGGGTAGTAAATTTGTTTAGAATCAAAGAGCCAAAGTGACTATGATTTATTAGAATTATGCACATTCATTAAGGACAACCAATATGGATTTCATGTCATCAGGAGACTTTACCAAACACTAAGTTTGGTGTCCAATAATAAGTGTGCATACATACAAAAGTCACGGCTATAAGCTCATGAAGTCAATCATTGATTTACATGTGCAAGTACTATTCATCATTCACATGGACCGAAAAATGATAGCAAACTTGTTTGTTTGTGCAGGTACAAAAGAAAAGACAAAAATGGAGGAAAAAGACAAAGGGAGGTACGGTACTTGGTCAAAAAGAAAAGTTCACAAGTCTTTGAAGCTAACACATGGGAAAAGGGAGTTCTGCAAGAAAAGATTGCTACATGTACAACCTAATGCACCCAGAATACTTCCAAGAAAATGAAAAGCAATTCGTCCTTCTCCCTAATTCATATATTTACCATCAAGCCACCCTTCACAAACCACCCTAGCCGTCCATTTTTCACTTACGGGCCCTATAAAGAACCACTTGGGGAACGAGTTCAACACCACCAAATCTCCTTCATGCACATTTTCTTCATCATAGCATAAACTATCTCTTGCCGAAAACAACCTCCCCACATTTCCAACAACACTTCTTGCTTCACCTTGTCAACTTTAGCTTGTCACTTACCCCAAGACTAAAGAACCAATGGCAACTTCATCTAGCCACAAAAGAAGAAAAGACAAGCAACCAATGGAGGAGAACAGGGAATTCGATGCAAGGAGATACAAATCAGTTTTCCATGAGATTCAAGCCGAATGGATGAGACCTAAAAGGGTACTAGCTGAGGTTCCCTTTGACCTTGAAAAGGATGAGTTCCCAGGTGTTTGGGAGAAGATCAAAAAGAGGAAGTGGGAGCTCCTGACTAAGCCAATCACTAAAATCAACATCAACTTGGTGAAGGAGTTCTATGCAAATGCAGTAAGGGAAGACTCAACCAAGAAACCCACATACAAAAGCTATGTGAGAGGGGTGGAAGTTGACTTCAGCCCCAAGGCAATCATGAAAACTCTTGGCCTGAAAAACATACATTTCAGCCAAGCAAGTTATGAGGAAAGGATGATAGGAGAACCTGACTACACGACTATTGCTGAAGATCTTTGTGCCATCAGAGCTGAATGGGTGAGAAAAACAAGAGGGGCTCCAAGAGTCTTGAGAAGGGGAGACCTAACACCTGAAGCTAAAGGGTGGTATGCAATAGTTAGGAGATCCATCCTACCCACTGCAAACTCTTCAGAAATAGTCCCTAAAAGAGCCATCTTGCTTCATTGCATTATGGTGGGAGGGGAGATCAAAGTTCATAAACTCATTGCTGAACAGATACAAGAGTTTAGTGAGAAAAGTGACCCTGAATCCTGGCTCCACTTCCCTAGCACCATCATTAGACTATGCATCGATGCCCAAGTACCACTTGAAGATGAAAGACCTAATTGGTTATATCCTGGATTGGCCATAACTGCGTACAGAATGACTCTTGGCCCAACTGCTCCAAGACATACAAGAAGAAGAAATGAAGAAGGGCCACAAGCGGAAGCAGAGCAAGAAGCAGAACAAGAAGGACAGGAAGGAGAAGACAGAGAAGAAGAGCAAGAAGAGCAAGCAATCCCAGAAAGAAGACAACGAATTCCCAGAGACCCCATGGATATGAGCAGAATGCAGGAAATCATGGAAGGAATGTCTCAACAATACATGAGGTCTCAGGAGAGACAAGAGGACTTTCACCTAAAAATGATGGATATGCAAAGGAACTTTGAATCAAGATTCTTAGATCTGCAAAGGGAACAGAATTTACACTTACAGGAATCCTTCAGCCACATATGCCAACACCAAGATGCCAATGTCTTGGCAATCAAGGAAGCCACCACTTTACAGAATGCAAGATACTCAGTCCAAGCTGATTACAACATCAGTTCGCAAATCAAGCTTAACTACATAGGGGAACATCTACACAAGATGGACCCAGCATTCCCAGCTTTTGATGAGTATTTCAAAGGGAGGAAAGAAGGAGAAATAAACAAGGCAATGATCCTTGAAAAAGGAGTGGAAGAAACAATGAAAAAGGCTGGATTCTGGAAAAAGCTCATAAGAAAAGACAAAGGAAGCACAAGTGGTCAAAAAGAGGCAGGAAGCAAGAAGAAGCAGGATCCCAAGAATTAAGAAGAACCAAGCAATAAATAAGAGGTGGTCTCGTTCCTTAATAATCAAATGATAATTGGTGAATTGTCTTTATGAGCTTTCTTTCATCACAAGTCATTTAAGTTTTATGTGGAGTTTTTTTTTTTAGTATGAGTGTCTGTTTATTGCTTTGAATAAAGTGAATGCCTAGATGTTTGGATATAACTTGACCTTCTTAAACAAGTGCTTGCCATGCTTGTTCTGTTTCCAAAAATAAAAGAAAAGCTTGAACAAAAGTAACTTGGCTAAATTAGTGACAAATCAAGTAGAATTAAGTGGTGGTATGCATGCTTGATTGTTCAGTCAGATCACTGGAAATAGAGTGTAGAATTATCATTTTTTATGTAGAAATTGAAAACTGTCTATGGATCTTGATGAATAAATGTCTTTGGCAATGAAAAAGAAAGAAAAAGAAGAAGAAAAAGCCACTGAAAAAGGGCAACCAAAAAGAAAAAAAAAATTGAGAAAATAAGCTAGGCACCAATGATTTGAACTTCTGAGACAAATGCCTGTGGTGTTCATGTATTAAGGATATGCTTGGATGAATAGGTTCTGAGGAGTGTTTCAACACTTGGTAACTTGGGTTAACTAACCCGGGATTATCAACCAAAAGTCCATTATCAAGAGCAACCTAAATACAAAACATTTAGTCACACAAAGAGGTGCTGGGCACCAATGTCTCAAGAAGAAATGTGAACTAAAATGCCTGAAGTGGATATGTGTAGTGCACTGATAAGAAAAAGAAAATGCCAAAGGCTTGTGCAACACATGACACCAAGCAAACAAGGAGCAAAGGAGCTCTAAGAAAAAGAAAAGAAAAACAAAGAAGAGAAAAGTGCCAAGGACATAAGAATAACAAGAGGCCATAGCAGTGTTTGATGGATGCAATGAAAAAGTGATAATCTTACCTGATAAGTATGAAAAAGTGATGCTGCAAATTTCTGCATAAAACCCTTCTGATAAACTTCAAATGCTTGCTAATATAGCCAATGTAATTGCTTTCTGTTTCATACTTTCTTCTCAAATAACTCAGGACTTGCTTAGGGACAAGCAAGTATTAAGTTTGGTGTTATGATGCCAAGGCATCTTAGGCTAGTTTCACTAGCATTTTTTTGATAGTTTTAGTTGTTTTATGCATTTTCTTGAGCTTAAAGTAACCAAGAATGGTTAAAATAAGAACAAAGCAATGAACCATCCAAACAGTATGATTTTGATGCAAATTCCATGAGTTTTTAGTGATATTACTTGAATGCTATGAATGGAAGATTTCTCATGTAATTTTGCAAGACTTTGATGCAATTGTTTGAATGATTTCAGGGAAGAAAAGGCTAGGCAAGGAAGCAACAAAGTCAATAAAGGAAGCTTGAATATCACATGTGGAGTTTAAGTTCTAGTTTAAGCCTAAACTGGAGCTTAAACGCCAGAATCATGAAGGCTAAGAAATGCTGAAACTGAAGTTTAACCTCCAGTTTAACCTTAAACTGGAGGTTAAACGCCAGAATGAAAGTCTCACCAAAAGAAGCATTTCCACGTTTAACCTCCAGTTTAACCTTAAACTGGAGGTTAAACGCCAGAATGAGAATGCCAATCAGGAAGCATTTCCACGTTTAACCTCCAGTTTAACCTTAAACTGGAGGTTAAACGCCAGAAATGGGAAGTGCACCAGGGAGCCATTTCCACGTTTAAGCTCCAGTTTAACCTTAAACTGGAGCTTAAACGTGTTCGACCAAGTTTTCTCCTCCAAGGTTGCTTTCTCCATTTCCACGTTTAAGCTCCAGTTTAACCTTAAACTGGAGCTTAAACGTGTTCGACACCTCCAGGGCTACCTTTCTCAGCTTCCACGTTTAAGCTCCAGTTTAACCTTAAACTGGAGCTTAAACGTGTTCGACCTCCAGGATGCCTTCTTCCATTTCCACGTTTAAGCTCCAGTTTAACCTTAAACTGGAGCTTAAACGTGTTCGACCTCCAGGGCTGCCTTTTCTATCTCCACGTTTAAGCTTCAGTTTAACCTTAAACTGAAGCTTAAACGTGTTCGACTAAGTTACCCTCCAGGGCTGCCTTCTTCCATTTCCACGTTTAAGCTTCAGTTTAACCTTAAACTGAAGCTTAAACATGCTTCCACAAAAGGCATCACTGGAAGTGTCTGGCGTTTAAGCTACAGTTTAAGCTTAAACTGCAACTTAAACGCCACTCTTGGAAAAGGTTTCTGGGCCAACAATATTGCGGTTTAAGTTAGTATTTGAGCACAAACATTAACTTAAACTTACTTCGGTATGAAACCCAATTGAATATCATGGTTTATGGGATTGGGCCTGAAGGATTGATGAGTCTGAAATTTCAATTTATTGAGTCATGTGTCATTATTTGATTATCACTAAGTTGGCTCAATGAATGTTACAGAATTTGGATCAACAGCCTCATCAAGATTATGGATCATAAACCCAAGGCAAAAGGAAAGCAGGGAGAGGCCTCAAAGCCCAAGAAACACAACAGAAGCTCAATATAGAAAGTGTATAAATAGGATAGAATTTAAGTTAGAGAGGACTTTTACCTTTTCATTGAGCTAGTTTTCATATCTTTGTAATTGAATTCAGAGCTATGACTCACTAAACCCCCTTTCATTGGGTTAGGGAGCTCTATTGTAATTCAATGAATCAATAATAGTTTATCTTCTTCTTCAATCTTTTCTCTTGAATTTTGTTAGAAAGCTTCTCGATCTAATTCCATTGGGTGGTTGTCTTGGGAAAGAAACTACCCATAATTGGAATCCTTCGGAACCTTGGGAAAGGAATGGAGGATTCATGCTAGAGAAGCTTTCTCACAGTGAATTGGATTGGGGTTTGGATGGATATTGTGACATGTAATCCTACCAAATTGTGGTTCATGAAACTGTGTGGTATAATCAGTGATCGAGCATCATCTCTTCTTATGAACATTTAAACCAAGGGATTGGGAATTTGTTTGTTTTTAGAGAGAATTGGTGAGCCAAGGGATTGGGATCCAATCATATAAGATTGCCAAGCAAAATTCAATGAACGCATTGGTTGAGGAAGAGATAAACATGTTTTGATTCGGAGATCTCAATATCTCCTATAACCCAATGAATTCCCCATTTCTGATTTCCACTTTCTCTTTACATTCTGCAATTAAATTCATGCAATCACCCCCATTCCCTTTTAATTTCAGCAATTTAGCTTCTGCTCTTTACTTCATGCAATTTAAGAATCCGCAATTTCAATTTCTTGTCATTTACGTTTCCCGCCAATTTTACATTCCGTAATTCTCATCTAAATCTTGATTCCGCTCAACTAGAACATACTTCTAATCCGAATTGCTCATTCAACCAATCCTTGTGGGATTCGACCTCACTCTATTGTGAGTTTTTACTTGACGATAACCGGTGCACTTGCCGGAAGGAATTTTGCCGATCGTGCAATTTCCTAAATCATAGCATAACTAGTTTATGCGCATCAGTATAGCTTCTAAACCAACAAAAATCATTTCTTACAAAAGCTTTGGTTGTCACAAGTAACAAACCCCTTTTAAATTGATAACCGAAGTATTTAAACCTCGGGTTGTCTTCTCAAGGAATTGCAGGGAGGTATTCTTATTATTGGTTATGAGTCTTGTAAATTGGGGGTTTTGAAAGTAAGGAACAGGTAATTTAAATTACAAGTAAAATAAATTAACAATAATCAAATCTTTTGGCAAGGTATGAAAATTCAGAAGTCCTATCCTAGTTATTCTTATGAGAATTGAATTTAATCTCACTTAGTTAACCTTTACAAAAGTCAGGGAAAGTCAAGTGAACTAATTAGTTAGATTTCCCAAGTCCTAGCCAACTCCCAAGGAAAGACTATAGTTAGTGAAATTTCAGTCAATTAGAGGAATTAATTAACAATCACGATAAGTTTAATAACTCAAGAGCCTCCAGTTAATCTATTAAAGCCAAGAATATAAAATGCTAAATAAGAATTATAAATCTGAAATACCTCAATTGCATTTAATAAAAAAAAATTAATCCAAAAATATAAAGAGTTCATAAGCCAATTTGGAAAAGAAGAGAATCAATAAGAAAAATAAATAAACCAAAGTACTAGGATAGATAAAAGTAGAAGAGAAACTAAATTAAACGAACATTGAACCTGTGATGAAGAAGAAATAATCCTAAATCCTAAAACTAAATCCTAAGAGAGAGGAGAGAACCTCTCTCTCTAAAAACTACATCTAAACTATGAAAAGTGAATTATGAAAGGATGTTGATGAATGGATACATTCCCCCACTTTATAGCCTCTAATCTGAGTTTTCTGGGCCGAAAACTGGGTAAAAAATAACCCAGAAATTGCCCCCAGTGATTTCTGTTACGTTCAAGTGGCGGCAAAGTGACGTGGAGGCGTCGTCCATGCATTTGCGTGGATTGCATTTTTGCCAGGTCACGCGTCGATGTGATCCACGCGTTTGCGTCGTCTGGCCTCGAGGAAGCTATGGCAAATTATATATCGTTGCAAAGCCCCGGACGTTAGCTTTCCAACGCAACTGGAACCATCTTATTTGGACCTCTGTAGCTCAAGTTATGACTGTTTGAGTGCGAAGAGGTCAGGCTAGACAGCTTAGCAATTTCTTCAACTTCTTGTATTCCTTCCACTTTTGCATGCTTTCTTTCCATCCTCTGGGCCATTCCTACCCTGTAATCTCTGAAATCACTTAACACACATATCAAGGCATCTAATGGTAATGAGAGAGGATTAATATTAGCAAATATAAGATCAAAGAAGCATGTTTTCAATCATAGCACAAAATCAGGAAGGAAAACGTAAAACATGCGAATAGTATGAATAAGTGGGTAAAGAGTTGATAAAAACCACTCTATTGAGCACAAGATAAACCATAAAATAGTGGTTTATCAACCTCCCTACACTTAAATATTAGCATGTCCTCATGCTAAGCTCAAGAGAAACTATAAAGGGGTGAAGAGGAATGGTAGAATGTATGAAATGCAACCTATCTTTATGAATCTAACTACATGAATAATGCTTTTTCCTACTTGGTTTAAAAGTAAATAAATTCTCCAAGAATAAATATGAACTGGATTTCACTAATTCAAATCATAAAAATGAAGTACAATAGGCTTGTAGAAGAAAATAGCTCATGCAAGCCGGGAACAAAGAATCGAGCATCGAACCCTCACTGGAAGTGTATGCACTCTAATCACTCAAGTGTTTTAGGTTCGATTCTCTCAATTCTCTACTAACCTTGCTTTCTAAGGCTTGCTCTTCATCTAACAATCAACATAATTTAATGCACAGATATACATATCAAGAGGTCTTTTAATGGTTGTAATGGGGTTAGGGTCAAGGTAGGATTATATTTGGCCAAGTGGACTAAAATCTGGATCCTTAATTAACTTAAACTTTCCACCTAACTTTAGACAATCCATGTAATCATAATACCACATCTAACTATCTATTAACCATATTTTCCACATATTCATGCATTCTAATTTCAAGTACAGTACATATGAATTGCTTTCACCACTTACTTTGGGGCATTTTGTCCCTTTTTTGCTTAATTGCTCTTTTTTCTTTTCTTTTTCTCACTTTTTATTATATATATATATATATATATATATATTCTTTTATTTTTCTCAATGCATATGATTAAATTATTGGATGCATGAATCATGTCCTAAACATTTTTTTCACATTTTCAGAAAATTCTAACATACTCAATTCTCAAACTAAATGTTTCCAAATTCAACTTTCCCCATACTTAATTCATGAGCATTCTCACTAGTCTAAGCTAACCAAGGATTCAAATTAAGGATATTATTGTTTTCTGCTTAGAGTTAATGATGTGCTAAAGTAAAGAACAAAGGGGTAAAATAGACTCAAAATTGGTTTGCAAAGAATAATGAAAAGGGTAAGGCCATATGGGTATGTAAGCTCAGAGAAATAAAGGCCTCAATCATGTAAGTGTATGCATACATCAAACCATGGAAATATAGAATTAATCAAGACAAAGATCACAATTTTAGAGAGAAAAACACACACCAAAAATAAAATATTGGTTGGTAAAATGCAACTAATTCAAATAGGCTCAAAAATCTCACAGGTTTTGTTTGTTTGAGCTCTAAACCATGTTCCAGTATAATATTTCTTCAAACAAGTGTAACATTAAATTTTATTTAAATTAGTGAAATGCTCTAAAAGTTTTTTGAAAAAGAAAATATTTCTTCAACCAAGTAGTAAAATATGCACAAAATCAAACAAATATGCAATCAAACATGTAAATGCAACAACTAACAAGGAAAATAAACCATTGGTGTTGAGATAGAAGAGTAACTAACCCATGGAGATCGATATCGACCTCCCCACACTTAAAGATTGCACCGTCCTCGGTGCATGCTAAGATGTACAAGTGGATGGGTGGCTCCAACTGATGCTTTTCTCTGAAGATTGTGCAGGTGGACTTGTTTGTCTTCCCATTAAGAAGCTTTTCCTCTCCCTTTGTGGTGGCCAACCTGAAAGAAGAGGGAAAAGAAGAAAAGTAACCCAAAAGATAAAAAATAAATAAAATATGGGTGTTAATGCCAGATAATAAGGGTGTCAATTACATGGTAGCTACAACATGCAAGTGAGAGAATAGTAGAAGTACATGGCAAATCAAGAGTGCAAAAAATTTGCAACAATGGAAAAGAGAGTGGGTAAGAAAAGATAATATAAATTCATGTCAATGCAAAAATAATACAGGTATAAAATATTGGCATTGATTTAAATAATATTACCTAACCAGAATAACACAAGTCACTAAGCACCCAAAATAATTCAAGAGAAGATGCAACAGTTAAATAAGAAAATTTTAACACCAAAGGAAAAATAATGAATTTAGAAAAGAAAACAAAAATATGCACAAAATTAAGATGCAATGAATGAAATATGCAAATAAATTAAGTAAAATAAAATGAAAGATAAGGAGAATGAGAAGGTAAAGAACGGAAGAAGAAGTAAGTAAGAAAGAAGGGAGGAAAAATTAGGATTGGGGAAGAAAAGATAAGATAATTGGCACTGATCTGGTTAAGCTGTGCGTCGCATGTGACGTGGACGCGTGAGTTACGATATTTTCAAGTGACGCAAACGTTTCAGTCATGCGGACGCGTGACTCGTTCTGTGCTACTGGCGCGAGGGCAGCCTCGCGCTGGCACAACTCTCTTTTCAAAACTCATTGTTGCCAATTTTCGAGGTGACGCGTTCTCATGGTGGACGCGATCGCGTGAATAGCCAAGATTGGAGGATGACACGGACACGTCGGTCACGCGGACGCGTGGTAAGGCTTGTGCGTCTAGCGTCAGTCCAGCCCTACTCCAGCACAACTTTCGGCCATGCACCCTTTTTACGTCGATTTGTTGGAGCACGCGTTCGCGTGGGTGACGTGGACGTGTGGGAGACTATTTTTCCAAATGACGTGGCCGCATGGGTTACGCAGACACGTGGGTATGTTTGTGCCTAAAGTGCGCCTCCAGCCACGCTTTCGGGTGACTTTTTGTTTACTTTCTCTTCTTCATAATGCACTGGTGACGCGGACGCGTCACCGACGCTGCCGCGTCGCGTGCGTTTTTTTTTTTTTTTTTATATAGTATGCAGAATGCAAAACGACATGGATGTTATGAGTAATTCCAGGTTCAATGAAAATAATATAAAATAAAAACAAACAACATGAAATAAAATTGAAAAAGAAACGATCATACCATGGTGGGTTGTCTCCCACCTAGCACTTTTAGTTAATATTCTTAAGTTGGACATTGGATGAGCTTCCTGTTATGGTGGCTTGTGTTTGAATTCATCTAAAAATATCCACCAATGTTTGGAATTCCAGTAGCCTCCGGGATCCCAAACTAGGCGCAGAAAGCCTTCAAGCAAGTTAAAGCAAGTGACAAGGCCCCAAGAGTGTTGATTGCCAGAATGAATTCCGGGGTCCTAAACCTTGCTTTTGCCCCCATCTTCTTGTTGATCATTAGTGTTCCAACCGGGTGGCAGGCAATCTGAATTCTCACTAAAGCGGCCAAACAATTTCCTAGACCCATTCAGTTGAGCTTTACACCAACCATTGCATTTAAAGTTTGAGCTTTCCACTATATTGAATCTTGCATGACGACTCCTACCACTAACCATCTTCCTCTTACGCTTAATGCCACAAAGAGCTCTAAGCTGACCATCTGTTTCAAGTAAAGCATATTCAAGTGAGCTAATTAAGCTTAGAGATGAAAGATTTACCCACTTGAATGAAGGAATGGATGGTGATGGCTTTGGGGGAGAGGTCTCTAACAACTTTGGCAAGGTGATTTCCAGCTCCATTATATTGGGCTCTTCTTTGACAACTTCCACCACCTTGCAAGTTTCTTCAATATCAACCACTTCCTCTTGGTAGCTTTCTTCCAATTTGATCTCTTCTTCATTGTTCATCAAGGGCATGGGAGGTTGTGCTTTTTCTTCTTTAATTTCCATGTCAAGTCCAATGGGAGAGGATTCAATTGTAAATAAGAATTCATCAATGATTGAATCCATCTCTTGATCAACCTCTTCAAAGTCTTCAACCATGGTATGCCTTGGAGGTTGTACACCCTCCTCAACATCAATTTCAAACGTCTTTGAAGGAGGATCTATAACTTGACTTTCCCATGGAGGTTCAGCATCTCCTAAGTCTTCAACCACTTCTTCCTCTTCAATAATTATAGCTTCTTCCACTTGTTCCAGTACAAAGTCATGCTCCGTACTATCCACTGGAGTTTCTAGTATCTCCTTCATGCTACGTTCTTCATTAGATTGTCCATATGAAGCCATGGGGGTTTTTTGAGTGTCCAAACATCGGGAAGGTAGTCTATTTATCGCTTGATTCAATTGGTGAAGTGTGGCATGAAATTTTTCAAATGTTTCCTTGAGTTGCTCCCTTGATTCTTGGGGTGATGGATATGGACATGGTGCATAGGAAAGTGGTGGTTCTTGGGAGTAATTGGATTGGAATTGGTGTGGATACGGGTTAGGGTCATATGGTGGTGTTTGGTGGCAAGGGGCTTGTGAGTATGGTGGTCCAGAGTTGTGTTGAGGAGATGGTTCATAAGCATATGGCGGGACTTGTTAGTAACTACAAGGGGGTTGATGAGCGGATAATTTATACGCTTTTTGACATTGTTTTTAGTATGTTTTTAGTAGGATCTAGTTACTTTTAGGGATGTTTTCATTAGTTTTTATGTTAAATTCAAATTTCTGGACTTTACTATGAGTTTGTGTGTTTTTCTGTGATTTCAGGTATTTTCTGGCTGAAATTGAGGGACTTGAGCAAAAATCAGATTCAGAGGTTAAAGAAGGACTGCTGATGCTGTTGGATTCTGACCTCCCTGCACTTAAAGTGGATTTTCTTGAGCTACAGAACTCGAAATGGCGCGCTTCTAATTGCGTTGGAAAGTAGACATCCAGGGCTTTCCAGAAATATATAATAGTCTATACTTTGGCCAAGAGTAGACGACGTAAACTGGCGTTCAACGCCAGCTTTCTGCCCAAATCTGTGGTCCAGCGCCAGAAAAGGAGCCAAAACCAGAGTTGAACGCCCAAACTGGCACAAAAGCTGGCGTTCAACTCCAAGAAGGATCTCTACATGTGCAACACTCAAGCTCAGCCCAAGCACACACCAAGTGGGCCCCGGAAATGGATTTATGCATCAATTACTTACTTCTGTAAACCCTAGTAGCTAGTTTATTTTAAATAGGACCTTTTACTATTGTATTAGGTATCTTTGGATCATCTTAGGATCTTTGGACGCCTGGTTCTTAGATCAGAGGGGCTGGCCATTCGGCCATGCCTGGACGTTTCACTTATGTATTTTCAACGGTAGAGTTTCTACACTCCATAGATTAAGGTGTGGAGCTCTGCTGTTCCTCAAAGATTAATGCAAAGTACTACTGTTTTCTATTCAAATCATCTTATTTTGCTTCTAAGATATTCATTCGTACTTCAATCTGAATGTGATGAACGTGACAATCATCATCATTCCTTATGAACGCGTGCCTGACAACCACTCCCGTTCTACATTAGATTGAATGAGTATCTCTTAGATCTCTTAATCGGAATCTTCGTGGTGTAAGCTAGAATGATGGCGGCATTCAAAAGAATCCGGAAGGTCTAAACCTTGTCTGTGGTATTCCGAGTAGGATTCAATGAATGAATGACTGTGACGAGCTCCAAACTCGCGATTGCGGGGCGTTAGTGACAGACACAAAAGGATAGTAAATCCTATTCCAGCATGATCGAGAACCGACAGATGAAAAGCCGTGCCGTGACAGGGTGCGTTGATTATTTTCACTGAGAGGATAAGATGAAGCCATTGACAAGGGTGATGCCTCCAGACGATTAGCTGTGCCGTGACAGGGCATTGGATCATTTTCCCGAGAGATGACCGAAAGTAGCCGTTGACAATGGTGATGTATCACATAAAGCCAGCCATGGAAAGGAGTAAGACTGACTGGATGAAGATAGCAGGAAAGCAGAGGTTCAGAGGAACGAAAAGCATCTCCATTCGCTTATCTGAAATTCTCACCAATGAATTACATAAGTATTTCTATCCCTATTCTATTAATTATTATTCGAAAACACCATTATCAATTTATATCTGCCTAACTGAGATTTGCAAGGTGACCATAGCTTGCTTCATACCAACAATCTCCGTGGGATTCGACCCTTACTCATGTAAGGTATTACTTGGACGACCCAGTACACTTGCTGGTTAGTTACACGGAGTTGTGATCCATGGTCTTGGCATCATGTTTTTGGCGCCATTTCCAGGGAAAGAAAGAGCAATGAATTTTACATAATTGTTCGAGTTTGGACAACTGACGGTTCATTTTGTTGCTCAGATTAGGTAATTTTCTTTTTGTTTTCTTTTCAAAAATTTTTCAAAAATATTTCAAAAATTTCTCATCTATTTTCGAAAAAATAAAAATGTTTTCAAAAAAATATATTTTTATTCAAAATTTTTAAGAATGAATTCTTGTGTTTCATGAAGCATGTGAAGCCTGGCTGGCTGCAAAGCCATGTCTAAATTCTTTTGGACTGAGGCTTCCAAACCATCAGCATAGAGGCAAGTTACATATTTGATAAGTAATGAGCAGTATATTCTGATATCTTGTTGAATCTTGGCTGGCCATTGGCCATGTCTAGTGTTTTGGACCGGAGCTTTCATTGAAAGCTTGGCTGGCTAGTGAGCCATGTCTAATTCCTGGACTGAAGCTTTAGACTAAGAATGCAAGATTCCTGGAATTCATGTGAAAAATTTTGGAATCCTTATTTTTTCTTTTTCATATAATTTTCGAAAAAAATCCAAAAAAAAAAAATTTAGAAAATCATAAAAATCAAAAACATTTTTGTGTTTTTGTTTGAGTCTTGAGTCATGTTATAAGTTTGGTGTCAATTGCATGTGCATCTTGCATTTTTCGAAAATTAATGCATTCATAGTGTTCTTCATGATCTTCAAGTTGTTCTTGGTAAGTCTTCTTGTTTGATCTTGATGATTTTTTGTTTTGTGTTGTATGGTGTTTTTCATATGCATTCTTGAATTCTTGGGGCGTAAGCATTAAAGAATTCTAAGTTTGGTGTCTTGCATGTTTTCTTTGCATTAAAAAATTTTTTCAAAATTGTGTCTATGATGTTCATCTTGACATTCAAAGTGTTCTTGGTGTTCATCTTGACATTCATAGCATTCTTGCATGCATTCATTGTTTTGATATAAAAATTTCATGCATTGCATAATTTTCATGTTTTTCATAAAAATTTCAAAAATCAAAAAAATATATCTTTTCCTTTTTCTCTCTCATAAATTCGAAAATTTGAGTTGACTTTTTCAAAAATTTAAAAAAAAATAAATAAAAAAAAATATCTAGTTGTTTTCATGAGTCAAATCAAATTTTCAATTTGAAAATCCTATCTTTTCAAAAATCTTTTTCCAAAAATCAAATCTTTTTCAAAATTCTTAGTTACTTTTGAAAATTCCAAAAATATTTTTCAAAAATCTTTTTCTTATTTTTATATCAAATTTTCGAAAATAACAATAACAATTAATGTTTTGATTCAAAAATTTCAAGTTTGTTACTTACTTGTTAAGAAAGATTCAAACTTTAAGTTCTAGAATCATATCTTCTGATTTCTTGTGAATCAAGTCATGAATTGTGATTTTAAAAATTAAATCTTTTTCAAAACTAATTTTAATCATATCTTTTCAAAAATATCTTTTTATCTTACCTTTTTCAAAATCATATCTTTTTCAAAAATTTGATTTCAAAATATCTTTTCCAACTTCCTAACTTCTTATCTTTTCAAAATTTGTTTCAACTAACTAACTAACTTTTTGTTTGTTTCTTATCTTTTTCAAAACTACCTAACTAACTCTCTCTCTCTAATTTTCGAAAATATCTTCCCCCTTTTTCAAAAATTTCTTTTTAATTAACTAATTATTTTAACTTTTGATTTTAAAAATTTTCGAAAAAAAAATTACTAACATTTTTCAAAAACTATTTTCGAAAATCACTAACTCTTTTTCAAAAATTATTTTTGAAAATTCTCTTCTCTCTCATCTCACATCTCTACTCTCCTCACAGTTGTGTTTCTTCCATTACATTACATTATTTGTCTTCCTCTCTTCTTCTACTAACACAAGGACCTCTATACTGTGATATAAAGGATCCATATTATTATTATTATTTTCTCTGTGCCCTCTTCTTTCTCATATGAGCAGGAGCAAGGACAAGAACATTCTTGTTGAAGCAGATCCAGAACCTGAAAGGACTCTGAAGAGAAAATTAAGAGAAGCTAAATTACAACAATCCAGAGATAACCTTTCAGAAATTTTCGAACAGGAAGAGGAGATGGCAGCCGAAAATAATAATAATACAAGGAGGATGCTTGGTGACTTTACTGCACCAAATTCCAGCTTACATGGAAGAAGCATCTCCATTCCTGCCATTGGAGCAAATAACTTTGAGCTGAAACCTCAATTAGTTTCTCTGATGCAGCAGAACTGCAAGTTTCATGGACTTCCATCTGAAGATCCTTTTCAGTTCTTAACTGAATTCTTGCAGATATGTGATACTGTTAAGACTAATGGAGTAGATCTTGAAGTCTACAGGCTCATGCTTTTCCCTTTTACTGTAAGAGACAGAGCTAGATTATGGTTGGATTCTCAACCCAAAGACAGCCTGAACTCTTGGGATAAGCTGGTCACGGCTTTCTTAGCCAAGTACTTTCCTCCTCAAAAGCTGAGCAAGCTTAGAGCTGATGTTCAAACCTTCAGACAGAAAGAAGGTGAATCCCTCTATGAAGCTTGGGAAAGATACAAACAGTTGACCAAAAAGTGTCCTTCTGAAATGCTTTCAGAATGGACCATCCTGGATATATTCTATGATGGTTTATCTGAGCTATCAAAGATGTCACTGGACACTTCTGCAGGTGGATCCATTCACCTAAAGAAAATGCCTGCAGAAGCTCAAGAACTCATTGACATGGTTGCTAATAACCAGTTCATGTACACTTCTGAAAGGAATCCTATGAGCAATGGGACACCTATGAAGAAGGGAGTTCTTAAAGTTGATACTCTGAATGCCATATTGGCTCAGAATAAAATATTGACTCAGCAAGTCAATATGATCTCTCAGAGTCTGCATGGAATGCAAGCTGCATCCAACAGTGCTCAAGAGGCATCTTCTAAAGAAGAAGCTTATGATCCTGAAAACCCTACAATAGCAGAGGTAAATTACTTAGGTGAACCTTATGGAAACACCTATAACTCATCATGGAGAAATCATCCAAATTTCTCATGGAAGGATCAAAAGCCTCAACAAGGCTTTAATAATGGTGGAAGAAACAGGTTTAACAATAATAAACCTTTTCCACCATCCACTCAGCAACAGACAGAGAACTCTGAACAAAATACTTCTAATTTAACAAACTTAGTCTCTGATCTATCTAAGGCCGCTGTAAGTTTCATGAATGAAACAAGATCTTCCATTATAAATCTGGAAGCACAAGTGGGCCAGCTGAGTAAAAGGATCACTGAAATCCCTCCCAGTACTCTCCCAAGCAATACAGAAGAGAATCCAAAAGGAGAGTGCAAGGCCATTGACATAAGCACCATTGCCGAACCCAAAGAAGGAGAGGAGGATGTGAATCCCAAGGAGGAAGACCTCCTGGGACGTCCAGTGATCAATAAGGAGCTTCCCTCTGAGGAACCAAAGGACTCTGAGGCTCAGCTAGAGACCATAGAGATTCCAATGAACCTCCTTATGCCCTTCATGAGCTCTGATGAGTATTCCTCTTCTAAAGAGAATGAGGATGTTACTGAAGAGCAAACTGCCAAGTTTCTTGGTGCAATCATGAAGCTGAATGCCAAATTATTTGGCATTGATACTTGGGAAGTTGAACCTCCCTTGTTCATCAATGAACTAAGTGATCTGGATCAACTGACATTGCCTCAGAAGAGACAGGATCCTGGAAAGTTCATAATACCCTGTACCATAGGCACCATGATCTTTAAGGCTCTGGGTGACCTTGGTTCAGGAATAAACCTCATGCCCCTCTCTGTAATAGAGAAACTGGGAATCTATGGGGTGCAAGCTGCTAAAATCTCATTAGAGATGGCAGACAATTCAAGAAAACAGGCTTATGGACAAGTAGAGGACGTGTTAGTAAAGGTTGAAGGCCTTTACATCCCTGCTGATTTCATAGTCCTAGATACTGGAAAGGAAGAGGATGAATCCATCATCCTAGGAAGACCTTTCCTGGCCACAGCAAGAGCTGTGATTGATGTTGACACAGGTGAACTAGTCCTTCAATGGAATGAGGACTCCCTTGTGTTTAAAACTCAAGGATCTCCCTCTGCAACCATGGAGAGGAATCATGAAAAGCTTCTCTCAAGGCAGAGTCAACCCAAGCCCCCATAGTCAAACTCTAAGTTTGGTGTTGGGAGGCCATAACCAAACTCTAAGTTTGGTGTTAAACTCCCATATCCAAACTCTAAGTTTGGTGTTGGAGAGTTTCAACAATGCTCTGAACATCTGTGAGGCTCCATGAGAGCCCACTGTCAAGCTATTGACATTAAAGAAGCGCTTGTTGGGAGGCAACCCAATGTTTATTTATCTAATTTTTATTTTCATTGTTTTTCATGTTATTATAGGTTCATGATCATGTGGAGTCACAAAATAAATAGAAAAATTGAAAACAGAATCAAAAATAGCAGAAGAAAAATCACACCCTAGAGGAGCATCTGTCTGGCGTTCAGCACCAGAACAGAGCATGGTTCTGGCGCTGAACGCCCAAAATGGGCAGCTTCTGGGCGCTGAACGCCAGAACAGGCATGGTTCTGGCGTTCAACGCCAGAAATGGCACACAAATGGGCGTTGAACGCCCAAAATGGCCACCAACCTGGCACTGAACGCCCATAGTTGTGTACAAAGGCATTTTTACATGCCTAATGGGTGCAGGGATGTATATCCTTGAACACCTCAGGATCTGTGGACCCCACAGGATCCCCACCTACCTCCACTCACTTCTTCTCACCACTCTCTTTCACACAACCCCATAAACACTCTTCCCCAAAAAAACCCTTCACCGATCACCTTAATCTCTCTTCCCCACCACCTACCTCCACTCACATCCATCCACTCTTCCCCATAAACCTACCTCATAAACTCCACCTACCTTCAAAAATTCAAAACCAATTTCCCACCCAAACCCACCCATATGGCCGAAACCTTTCCCCCCTCCCTTCCCTATATAAAGCCCTCCATTCTTCATCAAATTCACACAACACACCCCTCTACACCCTTCTTGGCCGAAACACTTCCCACTCTCCCTCTCCTCCATTTCTTCTTCTTCTTCATCTATTCTTTCTTTTATTGCTCGAGGGCGAGCAAAATTCTAAGTTTGGTGTGGTAAAAGCATAAGCTTTTTGCTTTTCCATTACCATTGATGGCACCTAAGACCGGAGAATCCTCTAGAAAGGGGAAAGGGAAGACAAAAGCTTCCACATCCGAGTCATGGGAGATGGAAAGGTTCATCTCCAAAGCCCATCAAGACCACTTCTATGATGTTGTGGCCAAGAAGAAGGTGATCCCTGAGGTCCCTTTTAAACTCAAAAGAAATGAGTATCCGGAGATCCGACATGAAATTCAAAGAAGAGGTTGGGAAGTTCTAACAAATCACATCCAACAAGTCGGCATCCTAATAGTTCAAGAGTTCTATGCTAATGCATGGATCACCAAGAACCATGATCAAAGTAAGAATCCGGATCCAAAGAACTATGTTACAATGGTTCGGGGGAAATACTTAGATTTTAGTCTGGAGAATGTGAGGTTGGCGTTTAACTTGCCCATGATGCAAGGAGATGAACGCCCCTACACTATAAGGGTCAACTTTAATCAAAGGTTGGACCAAGTCCTTATGGACATATGCGTGGAAGGAGCTCAATGGAAGATTGACTCCAAAGGCAAGCCGGTTCAACTAAGAAGATTGGACCTCAAGCCTGTAGCTAGAGGATGGTTGGAGTTCATTCAATGCTCAATCATTCCCACTAGCAACCGGTCTGAAGTTACTATACACCGGGCCATCATGATCCATAGCATCATGATTGGAGAAGAGGTGGAAGTTCATGAGATTATACCTCAAGAACTCTACAAGGTGGCTGACAAGTCTTCCACTATGGCAAGGTTAGCCATTCCTCACCTCATTTGCCACCTATGCAATTCAGCTGGGATTGACATAGAGGGAGATATCCTCATTAAAGAGGACAAGCCCATCACTAAGAAAAAGATGGAGCAAGTAAGAGAGCCCATTCATGGAGCTCAAGAGGCATATGAAGCTCATCACCATGAGATCCCGGAAATGCCTCAAATGCACTTTCCTTCACAGAACTATTGGGAGCACATCAACACCTCCCTAGAAGAATTAAGTTCCAACATGGGACAACTAAGGGTGGAACATCAAGAGCACTCCATCATGCTTCATGAAATAAGAGAAGATCAAAAAGCAATGAGGGAGGAGCAACAAAGACAAGGAAGAGACATAGAAGAGCTCAAGGACATCATTGGTTCCTCAAGAAGGAAACGCCACCATCACTAAGGTGGATTCATTCCTTGTTCTTATTTCTTCTATTTTTCGTTTTCTATGATATGTGCTTATCTATGTGTGTGTCTTCATTACATGATCAGTAGTAGTTAGTAACTTTGTCTTAAGGTTATGAATGTCCTATGAATCCATCACCTCTCTTAAAATAAAAACTGTTTTAATTCAAAAGAACAAGAAGTACATGAGTTTCGAATTTATCCTTGAACTTAGCTTAATTATATTGATGTGGTGACAATGCTTCTTATTTTCTGAATGAATGCTTGAACAGTGCATATGTCTTTTGAAGTTGTTGTTTAAGAATGTTAAATATGTTGGCTCTTGAAAGAATGATGACTAGGAGACATGTTATTTGATAATCTGAAAAATCATAAAAATGATTCTTGAAGCAAGAAAAAGCAGCAAAGAACAAAGCTTGCAGAAAAAAAAATAGGCGAAAAAATAATAGAAAGAAAAGCAAGCAGAAAAAGCCAAAAGCTCTTAAAACCAAGAGGCAAGAGCAAAAAGCCAATAACCCTTAAAACCAAAAGGCAAGGGCAATAAAAAGGATCCCAAGGCTTTGAGCATCAGTGGATAGGAGGGCCTAAAGGAATAAAATCCTGGTCTAAGTGGCTAAACAAAGCTGTCCCTAACCATGTGCTTGTGGCGTGTAGGTGTCAAGTGAAAACTGAGACTGAGCGGTTAAAGTCAAGGTCCAAAGCAAAAAAAGAGTATGCTTAAGAACCCTGGACACCTCTAATTGGAGACTCTAGCAAAGCTGAGTCACAATCTGAAAAGGTTCACCCAATTTTGTGTCTGTGGCATTTATGTATCCGGTGGTAATACTGGAAAACAAAGTGCTTAGGGCCACGGCAAAGACTCATAAAGAAGCTGTGTTCAAGAATCATCATACTGAACTAGGAGAATCAATAACACTATCTGAACTCTGAGTTCCTATAGATGCCAATCATTCTGAACCTCAATGGATAAAGTGAGATGCCAAAACTATTCAAGAGGCAAAAAGCTATAAGTCCCGCTCATATGATTGCAGCTATGTTTCATTGATAGTTTGGAATTTATAGTATATTCTCTTCTTTTTATCCTATTTGATTTTCAGTTGCTTGGGGACAAGCAACAATTTAAGTTTGGTGTTGTGATGAGCGGATAATTTATACGCTTTTTGACATTGTTTTTAGTATGTTTTTAGTAGGATCTAGTTACTTTTAGGGATGTTTTCATTAGTTTTTATGTTAAATTCACATTTCTGGACTTTACTATGAGTTTGTGTGTTTTTCTGTGATTTCAGGTATTTTCTGGCTGAAATTGAGGGACTTGAGCAAAAATCAGATTCAGAGGTTGAAGAAGGACTGCTGATGCTGTTGGATTCTGACCTCCCTGCACTCAAAGTGGGTTTTCTGGAGCTACAGAACTTGAAATGGCGCGCTTTTAATTACGTTGGAAAGTAGACATCCAGGGCTTTCCAGCAATATATAATAGTCCATACTTTGGCCAAGAATAGACGATGTAAACTGGCGTTCAACGCCAGCTTTCTGCCCAAATCTGGCGTCCAGCGCCAGAAAAGGAGCCAAAACCAGAGTTGAACGCCCAAACTGGCACAAAAGCTGGCGTTCAACTCCAGGAAGGACCTCTACACGTGCAACACTCAAGCTCAGCCCAAGCACACACCAAGTGGCCCCCGGAAATGGATTTATGCGTCAATTACTTACTTCTGTAAACCCTAGTAGCTAGTTTATTATAAATAGGACCTTTTACTATTGTATTAGGTATCTTTGGATCATCTTAGGATCTTTGGACGCCTGGTTCTTAGATCAGAGGGGCTTGCCGTTCGGCCATGCCTGGACCTTTCACTTATGTATTTTCAACGGTAGAGTTTCTACACTCCATCGATTATGGTGTGGAGCTCTACTGTTCCTCAAAGATTAACGCAAAGTACTGCTGTTTTCTATTCAATTCATCTTATTTCGCTTCTAAGATATTCATTCGTACTTCAATCTGAATGTGATGAACATGACAATCATCATCATTCCTTATGAACGCGTGCCTGACAACCACTCCCGTTCTACATTAGATTGAATGAGTATCTCTTAGATCTCTTAATCGGAATCTTCGTGGTGTAAGCTAGAATGATGGCGGCATTCAAGAGAATCCGGAAGGTCTAAACCTTGTCTGTGGTATTCCGAGTTGGATTCAATGAATGAATGACTGTGACGAGCTCCAAACTCGCGATTGCGGGGCATTAGTGGCAGACGCAAAAGGATAGTAAATCCTATTACAGCATGATCGAGAACCGACAGATGAATAGTCGTGCCGTGACAGGGTGCGTTGATCATTTTCACTGAGAGGATAAGATGAAGCCATTGACAAGGGTGATGCCTCCAGACGATTAGCCATGCCGTGACAGGGCATTAGATCATTTTCCCGAGAGATGACCGAAAGTAGCCGTTGACAATGGTGATGTATCACATAAAGCCAGCCATGGAAAGGAGTAAGACTAACTGGATAAAGATAGCAGGAAAGCAGAGGTTCAGAGGAACGAAAAGAATCTCCATTCGCTTATCTGAAATTCTCACCAATGAATTACATAAGTATTTCTATCCCTATTCTATTAATTATTATTCGAAAACACCATTATCAATTTATATCTGCCTAACTGAGATTTTCAAGGTGACCATAACTTGCTTCATACCAACAATCTCCGTGGGATTCGACCTTTACTCACGTAAGGTATTACTTGGACGACCCAGTGCACTTGCTGGTTAGTTACACGGAGTTGTGAACCATGGTCTTGGCATCATGTTTTTGGCGCCATTTCCAGGGAAAGAAAGAGCAATGAATTTTACATAATTAAAGTGTAATCACGATTCCGCGTACCAAGGGTCCACCATAATCATCATCTTGGTATGCATCACAGAATGGTTATTGGTTATAGTGCATTGGAGGGGGTTGTTACCAAGAGGGTTGATTAAATCCTTGTGGCTTCTCCCATCGTTGATTCTTCCAACCTTGATGCCTATTTCCATTAATAGCAAATAAAAATTAAAAACGAAAATAAAAACAAATTTAAATTAAAAGGTTATTGAATTTTAAATTTTGAATTTGAAAATTAAATTTTGAAATTTGAATTTTAATTTTTTAAATTTGAATTTTAAAATTTGAAATTTGAAATTTAAATATTTAATTTTGAAATTTGATTTTTGAAATAAGATAAGATAAGATTTTGAAAAAGATATGATTTTTGAAAAAGATTTGAATTTTGAAATTTGAAATTTAAATTTTGAAATTCGAATTTTGAAAAAGTCAACAATATAAGATAGAGATTTGAAAAAGATTTAAATTTTGAAAAGGTTTGATTTTTAAAATTTTAAATTTAAATTTTGAATTTTGAATTTTGAATTTTGAAATTTAGAACTAAGATAAGATAAGATAAAAATTTTAAAATAAAAAATCTGAATTTTTATTTTTATTTTTTTTATGCAAATTTCGAAAATTCAATTAAAAGAAAGAGAAAATATATTTTTGAATTAAATGCGGAAAGAGAAAAACAATAAAATGACAACATACTTAAAATTTTTAGATCGAAACAAAGTAAACAACTAAGAACAACTTGAAGGTCAAGATGAACACGAAGAACAAATTTTTGAAAAAAATTTTTAATAACTAAATAAAAACCAATAACCTCTTAATTTATGAAAAAGCAAAAATAAAAACAAAAATAAAAATAAATAAACAAGTAAAAAGTAAATATTTACAATAACCAATAATAAGGCACACATTTGCAATTCCTCGGCAACGGCACCATTTTGAAGAGAGAACTTTTGCGTGGTCTAGAAATTCGCAGATAAATCCTCCTTGTAGGTAAAGATTTTAAACCAACAAAAATCCTTTCTTACAAAAGCTTTGGTTGTCACAAGTAACAAACCCCTTTAAAATTGATAACCGAAGTATTTAAACCTCGGGTCGTCTTCTCAAGGAATTGCAGGGAGGTTTTCTTATTAGGTTATGAGTCTTGTAAATTGGGGGTTTTGAAAGTAAGGAACAGGTAATTTAAATGACAAGTAAAATAAATTAACAATAATAAAATCTTTTGGCAAGGTATGAAAATTCAGAAGTCCTATCCTAGTTATTCTTATGAGAATTGAATTTAATCCCACTTAGTTAACCTTTACAAAAGTAAGGGAAAGTCAAGTGAACTAATTAGTTAGATTTCCCAAGTCCTAGCCAACTCCCAAGGAAAGACTAGAGTTGGTGAAATTCCAGTCAATTAGAGGAATTAATTAACAATCACGATAAGTTTAATAACCCAAGAGCCTCCAGTTAATCAATTAAAGCCAAGAATATAAAAAGCTAAATAAGAATTATAAATCTGAAATACCTCAATTGTATTTAATAAAAAGAAATTAATCCAAAAATATAAAGAGTTCATAAGCCAATTTGGAAAAGAAGAGAATCAATAAGAAAAATAAAAAAACCAAAGTACTAGGATAGATAAAAGTAGAAGAGAAACTAAATTAAACGAACATTGAACCTGTGATGAAGAAGAAATAATCCTAAATCCTAAAACTAAATCCTAAGAGAGAGGAGAGAACCTCTCTCTCTAAAAACTACATCTAAACTATAAAAAGTGAATTATGAAAGCATGTTGATGAATGGATGCATTCCCCCACTTTATAGCCTCTAACATGAGTTTGTTGGGCCAAAAACTGGGTCAAAAACAACCCAAAAATCGCCCCCAGTGGTTTCTGTTACGTTCAGGTCACGGCAAAGTGACGCGGAGGCGTCGTCCACGCGTTTGCGTGGATTGCATTTTTGCCAAGTCACGCGTCCGCGTGATCCACGCGTTCGCGTCGCCTGGCTTCGAGAAAGCTATGGCAAATTATATATCATTGTGAAGCCCTGGACGTTAGCTTTCCAATGCAACTGGAACCATCTCATTTGGACCTCTGTAGCTCAAGTTATGACCATTTGAGTGCGAAGAGGTCAGGCTGGACAGCTTAGCAATTTCTTCAACTTCTTGTATTCCTTCCACTTTTGCATGCTTTCTTTCCATCCTCTAAGCCATTCCTGCCATGTAATCTCTAAAGTCACTTAACACACACATCAAGGCATCTAATGATAATGAGAGAGGATTAATATTAGTAAATATAAGATCAAAGAAGCATGTTTTCAATCATAGCACAAAATCAGGAAGGAAAACGTAAAACATGCGAATAGTATGAATAAGTGGGTAAAGAGTTGATAAAAACCACTCTATTGAGCACAAGATAAACCATGAAATAGTGGTTTATCAGCGTTCATGTCCAAACTTCCATTCTTTAATTTGTCTCATGCTCCTTCCATTCATGCATGCTTCCTTCTTTCCTCTTGGCCAGTTTTGCCCTATAACTTCTGAAATCACTTAACAAACGGATCAAGGCATCTACTGGTAATAAAGGAGGATTACAATATCTCAATTTTGATGCAAAAGAAGCATATTTTTATCTATGAGGTAAAAAAGGGAAAGAGACACGAAATCATGCAGTTTTATATAAATAAGTGTGGAAGATCATTGATAAAACCCTTAGATTCTATGCATGATAAACCCTAAAAACGGGGTTTATCAACCTCCGGATATTTGTCTTCATTCAAATCTATACATGAAAGTTTGAAAAAATTTGAAGTGGGAACAAAATCTCCTCCCCCAGCCCTTTCTGGCGTTAAACGCCCAGAATGGTATCCATTCTGGCGTTTAACGCCCATATGTTGGCCATTGTGGGCGTTTAACGCCCAGCCAGGTACCTTGGCTGGCATTAAATGCCAAAAATTCTTTATCACTGGGCATTTTTCTAAACACCTAGGATGTTGCAACTCTGGCGTTGAACGCCCAGAATGGTAACCATTCTGGCGTTTAATGCCCAGAATGGTATCTTTACTGGCGTTAAATGCCCAGAATGGTGCCCATTCTGGCGTTTAACGCCCAAAATACCCCTTACTAGCGTTTTCGTGCCAGTGAGCTCCTTTTCTGTGCTTTATGCTCTGAATCCTTCAGTAACTCTGTGAACTCCTGCAATTGATAATTAACCTTGAAGATAGTTTATATCAAACTCCTATAATTATTATTTAAATAACAAATAAACTCTGTTATTGGCTGAGTTGCCTCCCATCAAGCGCTTCTTTATTGTCTTTAGCTGGACTTTACTGATCTTTAATCTAGTCTCAATTTTGAGCATTCTTGCTTAACATTGCTTTCAAGATAATGCTTGACTCTCTGTCCATTAACAATGAACTTTTTATCAGAGTCAATATTCTGAAGCTCTACATATCCATATGGTGACACACTTGTAATCACATATGGTCCCCTCCACCGGGATTTTAATTTCCCAGGGAATAATCTAAGCCTAGAGTTAAACAGCAGAACCTTCTGTCCTGGCTCAAAGACTCTGGATGACAGTTTCTTTTCATGCCACCTTTTTGCTTTCTCTTTGTAAATTTTTGCATTTTTGAAAGCATTGAGTCTGAATTCCTCTAGCTCATTCAACTGGAGCAATCTTATCTCTCCAGCTAACTTGGCATCAAGGTTTAGGAATCTGGTTGCCCAGTAGGCCTTGTGTTCTAGTTCCACTGGCAGGTGACAGGCTTTACCATACACAAGCTGGTATGGAGAGGTCCCTATAGGAGTTTTGAATGCAGTTCTGTACGCCCATAGGGCATCATCCAGACTCCTTGCCCAATCCTTTCTATGGGTACTTACAGTCCGTTCCAGGATTCGTTTTAGTTCTCTATTAGAGACTTCAGCCTGCCCATTTGTCTGTGGATGATATGGAGTTGCTACCTTGTGGCTAATTCCATATCGGACCATAGCAGAGTAAAGCTGTTAATTGCATAAATGAGTGCCCCCATCACTGATTAGTACTCTAGGGACACCAAACCTGCTGAAGATATATTTATGGAGGAACTTCAGCACTGTCTTAGTATCATTAGTGGGTGTTGCAATTGCCTTTACCCATTTAGATACATAGTCTACTGTCACCAGAATATAAATGTTTGAGTATGATGGTAGGAAAGGCCCTATGAAGTCAATACCCCATACGTCAAACAACTCAATCTCTAAGATCCCTTGCTGAGGCATGGCATAACCATGAGGCAAGTTACCAGCTCTCTGGTAATTGTCACAATTACGTACAAACTCTCGGGAGTCTTTATAGAGAGTAGGCCAATAGAAGCCACATTGGAGGACCTTAGTGGCTGTTTGCTCACCTCCGAAATGTCCTCCATATTGTGATCCATGGCAGTGCCATAAGATCTTTTGCGCCTCTTCTCTAGGTACACATCTACGGATTACTCCGTCTGCACATCTTTTAAATAGATATGGCTCATCCCACAAGTAGTACTTTGCATCAGAAATTAATTTTTTCGTTTGCTGTCTACTGTACTCTTTAGGTATGAATCTCACAGCTTCATAGTTTGCAATGTCTGCAAACCATGGTACCTCCTGAATGGCAAAGAGTTGCTCATCCGGAAAGGTCTGAGAGATCTTAGTAGGAAGGAGGGACGTCCCTGCTACTGGTTCTATCCGGGACAAGTGATCAGCTACCTGATTCTCTGTCCCTTTTCTGTCTCTTATTTCTATATCAAACTCTTGTAGAAGCAACACCCATCTTATGAGCCTGGGTTTTGAATCCTGTTTTGTGAGTAGATATTTAAGAGCAGCATGGTCAGTGTACACAATCACTTTTAATCCTACTAAATAGGATCTAAACTTGTCAATGGCATAAACCACTGCAAGCAGCTCTTTTTCTGTGGTTGTGTAATTCTTCTGTGCGTCATTTAGAACACGGCTGGCATAGTAAATGACGTGCAGGAGCTTGTTATGCCTTTGTCACAATACTGCACCAATAGCATGGTCACTGGCATCACACATTAGTTCGAATGGTAATGTCCAGTCTGGTGCAGAAATAACTGGTGCTGTGACCAGCTTAGCTTTCAAAGTTTCAAACGCCTGCAGACACTCCGTGTCAAAGACAAATGGCATGTCAGCAGCTAACAGATTACTTAGAGGTTTTGTAATTTTTGAAAAATCCTTTATAAACCTCCTATAGAATCCTGCATGCCCTAGAAAGCTTCTGATTGCCTTAACATTGGCAGGTGGTGGTAATTTTTCAATTACCTCTACCTTAGCTTGATCCACCTCTATTCCCTTGTTTGAAATTTTGTGCCCAAGGACAGTTCCTTCTGTCACCATAAAGTGACATTTTTCCCAGTTTAAAACCAGGTTAGTCTCTTGGCATCTTTTCAGAACAAGTGCTAAATGGTCAAGTGATGCTAGGGCATTTTGGCCAGTTTCACTGACCTTTTCTTTACTGTTTTTAGGGTAGTTTCATGCATTTCCTTAGGAAATAAGCTAGTTTTGGGTAGATATTCACTTACATCTTGATTCAAGCATACATTGTGCACTTTACATGATTTCATGAGGATTTTGCATGAATTTAATGATAAATTGGATGATGCATGATCCCATGATTAAGAGCAAGACTTTGATGCACTTTGTTTGATTGATTTCAGGCCAAAAGAAGAAGAGAAGAGCCACGTTAGTGGCTACGTTAGTTACACTAACGTGGCCACTAACGTGGAAGGAAGCAAAGCCACAATGTTAGTGAGAAAAGTTAGTGGCATTAACTTTGAAGAAGGAGAGCATGGAACGTTAGCAAGGAAGACCCACGTTAAGAGACACGTTAGCTACACTAACGTGAACTCTAACGTAGGGACAAAAGGCACCAAGCAACGTTAATGGGGAAGGTGAGCCCCAATAACGCTTGCGAAAGGGGTATATGCCAACGTTAGTGGAAAAAGTGAGTCCCACTAACGTTTTCGAAGCAAAAAGACCCACGTTAGCTTCCACGTTAACTACATTAACGTGGGAACTAACGTGGAAGTAAAGGGAGATGCCAAAGTTAGTGAAAAAGGTGATCTCCACTAACGTTGGCGAAGCAAAAAGACCCACTGACGATCGTGATTTCTGCCAGTAAAGAATGTCATAAAAACAGTCGCGCTGTAGATATAGTCTCTAAACCAACAAAAATCCCTTTCGTACAAACATTTTGGGTGTCACAAGTAACAAACCCCTTAAAAATTGTTAACCGAGTATTCAAACCTCGGGTCGTCTTCTCAAGGAACTGCGAGGAAGTATGTTCTTATTAATGGTTATAAAGGTTGTAATCGGGGTTTAGAATGTGAAAAGCAAGTAATTTAAATGACGAGTGAATTAAATGGCAATTAAAAATAAATAATAACTGTAAAACAACTTTTGGCAAGATAAGGGAAATTAGAAGTCCAACTTAGTTATCCCTCTCAACAATAATGAAAGTTGTATCTTAATTCCACTTAGTTAACCTATGAAGCAAAGGTAAGTCAAGGGACTAATTAGTTTGACCTTCGAATCCTATTTATTTCCTAGGAAAAAGTTGGGATTATTGAAGTTCAGATCAATTAGCAAGATAACGATTATCAATTATGCTGAGTTCGATAATGTTGAGTTACTGATTTCTTAACCGAGACCAAAAGGGGAAAAAGTAAATTGCTGAAATAATAAAAGTGTCCTTAGATGGGAAGCAATGGCAACTTAAATCAAAGAGAACAATCATAAATTGAAAAATACCTTAAATATCATTAATTCAAATAGAAATCTGTAACATGGAATAATTCATAATTTAAATTATAATAATCAATTCAAATATTGGAATCAAATAAATAAAAGTAAAATTGAAATAAAAGAACATTAAAACCTGGATCCAGAGTTACTCCCAAAACAAGAAGAAGTCCTAAATCCTAAGAGAGAGAGAAAATCTCTCTCTAAACTAAATCTAAATCATGAAAACTAGAAATTGGCGAGCTCTTTTTTGAATGGATGCATTCCTCCACTTTATATCCTCTAATCTATGCTTTCTGTACTTGGATCTGGGCCAAAAAGGGCTTCAGAAATTGCCGGGGGCGTATTCTGTAAATTCTGATACGTGGCCTCTGTCACGCGTCCGCGTGGGTCACGCGGTCGTGTCATCTGGAGCTTTTCCTTTCCACACGGTCGTGTCAGTCACACGTCCGCATCGTGGGTGTTCTAATCAAGGCGCGCGGTTGCGTCAGTCATGCGGCCGCGTCGCTGCTTCTTTGCTTCTGGCACGCGGTCGCGTCGTCCATGCGATCGCGTGGATACCAGTTTCCTTAAAGCTCCATTTTGCCTTCTCCTTCCATTTTTGTATGTTTCCTTTTTTCATCCTTTAAGTCATTTAGCCTTAGGAAACCTGAAGCTACTCAACACACTAATCACGGCATCGAATGGAAATAAAGGTAATTAAAATAATTAATTTTTTAAAGCTTAGGAAACATGTTTTTCACAATATGACATAATAAGGAAGGGAAAGTAAAACTATGCAATTAATGTGAATAAGTAGGTGAAGATTTGAATAAATCACTCTAATTAAGCACAAAAGAACTCATGAAATATGGGTTTATCAACCTCCCCACACTTAAACACTAGCATGTCCTCATGCTAAATCCAAGGTAAATAATTAAGGTTAAAGTGATGGAATGTTATGCAATGCAACCTATGCTAAATGCATCTACCTAATGAGTCATGCAATTCTAATTCATCCACTCATATATAAAGCCTACATGTAGTCAAATTATTTCACATTCTTAAGGAGATATATATACATATATGGCTAACCCTCAAATAATAAAGCATTTTTTTGCAAATGAGATGAGAGAAAAAAATTTGCAAGACAATCAGAGATAAATGTTTAACGAGCTTTTGAACCCTCACTGGATTTTGTGTTTTCTCTCTAATCACTCAGTGTTTATTGGGTTAATCACTCTATTCTTTTTTTTATTCTTCCTTTCTATAACTTTGTTTTTCGTCTAACCAATCAACAATTATAGAACATAGTCATACCAAAACTCATGAGGTCTTTAATTAAGGTTGTAATGGGGTCAAGGCAAAGGGTAAGGATATATGTATAAGGCTAAGTGAGCTAATAAGTGAATCCTTAATTAGACTAAGATCTCACCTAACATACATACTTAGTAAAACAATGCTTCTTTACCTATTCTCCCTATTTTCTTGCTTTTGATGTCACATGCTCATGTTTCAATTCTTGTTTTTATCCTCATGTGGATTGCTTTTTATTTTGCATTGGGGAGTTCTTTTTGTATCCCCTTATTTACATGCTTGAAAACTAACTTTTTTTTTTGAATACACATGGTAATTTTAATTACTTTGAATTTTCATGAGCCTGCTTCCCAAAATTTTGAGTTGCTTTATTCTTTTTAATTTTTCTACCTTTTGTCTTTATCAACTATGTTCCCAATAAGTTTCTCACATTTTACTCTATTTATAATTTTCTATCTTAAGCTAACCAAGGATTCACTTGGGATTTTATTTTGTTTTTCTGCTTAAGGCTAGTAATTTGGCTAAAATAGAATAAAGGGTTTTTTTTTAAAAAGATCAAAGGGGGCTAACAAAGGTGATGTAAAAGGTAGGCTAATTTGGGATAAGTGAGCTAAAATCAAATGATGGCCTCAATCATTATTTTGAGATGTACCTATATTCTATAATCGGACATATAGACTAAAACAAAGTAAAGAACACCAGAATAAGAAAGAAGGTTGGAACACACAGAAATAAAAATTATGGTTTGAATGTAACCATACAGTTAAGCTCAAAACTCACAGGCTATGTGTTCTCTAGATGAAAAATCATTTATCACTTATGTATGTCATGCAGGTTTAGTTAAAAATTCTCATTATTCTCTTAAAAAGTAATTTAGGGTAGCCTTTGAAGTTTTAATGTTTCTCCTTGATGAAATGTTGTCAGTTTAACTACATCATGAAATGCTATATATACAAGGTTTTATGGATCTAAATCTATTATGTTCAAGTTCCTAGCTTGCTCTTTTTTATATTTGTCAATTTAAACTAAACTATAACTAAGTTGCCTTATGTAAAAAGGGTAAACTATACTAATTGATCCACTAATAAGTTAGAATTGCAAACTAAACTAAATAACTAAAATGAACTAAATAACTAAAATATGAACAAAAAATGCAAAATGCAGAAAATAGAGTAAAATACACAAGTAGCAATGTATAAGTACTCAGAAAATAATAATAAAAGAAAAAGAGACAAATACAGAAAAATATCAAAAATAAGAGAAAAAGTATGTAGTAGTTCACCAAAATAAACGCTAGAGATGGCGACCTCCCCACACTTAAAATGAAGCATCGTCCCCGATGCTCAATCAAGCCGGGTGTGAAGGAGTGTCATCACTGGTAGGGATGGTAGCTGGGGTCTCTGTGGCGGTGGTGGGCTGAGAGTCTGGTTGCTGTAGAGGGGGGACTGACTGGATCGGGATCTCCGGATCTGCAGCCTCAAGCTGATGTGGGGCCTCCTGCTGTGGTGTAGCGTGCTCTGTGCCTGCTTGCTGATGAGTCTCCGCCTGGGAATGAGGCTCCTCCTCGTGCTCATCCTCCTCCTCCTCTGATGGCTCTGATGGTGTGTCGGGCTTGGAGGGGATGTCGGCGCCCTGTCTGATCATCAGCTTCAGATGGGAATAGCGTCGCCTGCTGCGACGCTCCAATCTCTCACACCAACGCCTGTTACGGCACTCCATCTGATCAAGCTGGCGGAATAGACGGTGCACGAGGCGATAAACTGGCTCAGAGGCGGGTGGAGGTGCAGCGGTGGCAGCAGGGGCAGCTGGGGCAGCTGTGGACGAAGAGGGTCCAGCAGACGGAGGGGCTGTCTCATCAGTAGCAGTGACAGGTGGTGGTCTGTAGCCCAAAGCAAGGAAGTTCCTGCTGTGAGGAATGATCTTCCTGCAATCCGCCGCTGGTGGTCTCTCATCGGCATCCTCCCATGGCACGTCAACTCGACGGCCTAGCTGTGTAATCAGATACGGAAAAGGGAGGGTGCCGCGGACGTGGACCCTGGCCATATAGTACCGAATGAAACGTGGCAGATAAAGGTCCTTACCCTCCAGCACACACCAAAGGAGGGTGATCATGGTGGCCAGGATCTCCGTCTCGTGAGTACTCGGCATCATAAAATTACTCAAGATCTGACGCCATAGCTGATGAGCGGATAATTTATACGCTTTTTGGCATTGTTTTTAGTATGTTTTTAGTAGGATCTAGTTACTTTTAGGGATGTTTTCATTAGTTTTTATGTTAAATTCACATTTTTGGACTTTACTATGAGTTTTTGTGTTTTTCTGTGATTTCAGGTATTTTCTGGCTGAAATTGAGGGACTTGAGCAGAAATCAGATTCAGAGGTTGAAGAAGGACTACTGATGCTGTTGGATTCTGACCTCCCTGCACTCAAAGTGGATTTTCTAGAGCTACAGAACTCGAAATGGCGCGCTACCAATTGCGTTGCAAATTAAACATTCAGGGCTTTCCAGAAATATATAATAGTCCATACTTTGGGCAAGAATAGAGGACGCAAACTGGCGTTCAACGCCAGCTCTCTACCCAATTCTAGCGTCCAGCGCCAGAAAAGGAGCCAAAACCAGAGTTGAACGCCCAAACTGGCACAAAAGCTGGCATTCAACTCCAAGGAGGACCTCTACACGTGCAACACTCAAGCTCAGCCCAAGCACACACCAAGTGGGCCCCGGAAGTGGATTTATGCATCAATTACTTACTTCTGTAAACCCTAGTAGCTAGTTTATTATAAATAGGACCTTTTACTACTGTATTAGGGATCTTTTGATCATCTTTGGATGCCTGGTTCTTAGATCAGAAGGGCTGGCCATTCGGCCATGCCTGGACCATTCACTTATGTATTTTCAACGGTAGAGTTTCTGCACTCCATAGATTAAGGTGTGGAGCTCTGCTGTTCCTCAAAGATTAATGCAAAGTACTACTGTTTTCTATTCAATTCATCTTATTTCGCTTCTAAGATATTCATTCGCTCTTCAACCTGAATGTGATGAACGTGACAATCATCATCATTCCCTATGAACGCGTGCCTGACAACCACTTCCGTTCTACCTTCGATTGAATGAGTATCTCTTAGATCTCTTAATCGGAATCTTCGTGGTGTAAGCTAGAATGATGGCGGCATTCAAGAGAATCCGGAAGGTCTAAACCTTGTCTGTGGTATTCCGAGTAGGATTCAATGATTGAATGACTGTGACGAGCTCCAAACTCGCAATTGCTGGGCGTAGTGACAGACGCAAAAGGATAGTAAATCCTATTCCAGCATGATCAAGAATTGACAGATGAATAGCCGTGCCGTGACAGGGTGCATTGACCATTTTCACTGAGAGGATAAGATAAAGCCATTGAAAAGGGTGATGCCTCCAGACGATTAGCCGTGCCGTAACAAGGCATTTGGATCATTTTCCCGAGAGAAGACCGAAAGTAGCCATTGACAATGGTGATGTATCACATAAAGCCAGCCATGGAAAGGAGTAAGACTGATTGGATGAAGATAGCAGGAAAGCAGAGGTTCAGAGGAACGAAAGCATCTCTATTCACTTATCTGAAATTCTCACCAATGATTTACATAAGTATTTCTATCCTTTATTCTATGTTTATTTAATTATTATTCGAAAACACCATTATCAATTTATATCTACCTGACTGAGATTTACAAGGTGACCATAGCTTGCTTCATACCAACAATCTCCGTGGGATTCGACCCTTACTCACGTAAGGTATTACTTAGACGACCCAGTGCACTTGCTGGTTAGTTGTGCGAAGTTGTGAACCATGGTATTGGCATCATGTTTTTGGCGCCATTACCAGGGAAAGAAAGAGCGATGAATTTTACATAATTAAAGTGTAATCACAATTTCTGCGCACCAAGTTTTTGGCGCCGTTGCCGGGGATTGTTCGAGTTTGGACAACTGACGGTTCATCTTGTTGCTCAGATTAGGTAATTTTCTTTTTGTTTTCTTTTAAAAAATTTTTCAAAAATATTTCAAAATTTTCTCACCTGTTTTCGAAAAAAAAAATTTTTATTCAGAATTTTTAAGAATGAATTCTAGTGTTTCACGAAGCATGTGAAGCCTGGCTGGCTGCAAAGCCATGTCTAAATTCTTTTGGACTGAGGCTTCCAAACCATCAGCATAGAGGCAAGTTACATATTTGATAAGTAATGAGCAGTATTTTCTGATATCTTGCTGAAGCTTGGCTGGCCATTGGCCATGTCTAGTGTTTTGGACCGGAGCTTTCATTGAAAGCTTGGCTGGCTAGTGAGCCAAGTCTAATTCCTGGACTGAAGCTTTAGACTAACATGGCAAGATTCCTGGAATTCATATAAAAAATTTTGGAATCCTTAATTTTTCTTCTACAAATAATTTTCGAAAAAAAAAATCCAAAAAAATCATAAAATCATAAAAATCAAAAATATTTTTTGTGTTTTTTGTTTGAGTCTTGAATCATGTTATAAGTTTGGTGTCAATTGCATGTGCATCTTGCATTTTTCAAAAATTCTCATGCATTCATAGTGTTCTTCATGATCTTCAAGTTGTTCTTGGTAAGTCTTCTTGTTTGATCTTTGCATTTGCATGTTTTGTGTCTTTTCTTGTTTTTCATATGCATTCTTGGATCCTTAGTGTCTAAGCATTAAAGAATCCTAAGTTTGGTGTCTTGCATGTTTTCTTTGCATTAAAATTTTTTCAAAAACATGTTCTTGGTGTTCATCTTGATCTTCAAAGTGTTCTTGGTGTTCATCTTGACATTCATAGCATTCTTCCATGCATTCATTGTTTTGATCAAAAAAATTTCATGCATTGCATAATTTTCATGTTTTTCCATCTCATCATGAAAATTCAAAAATCAAAAAATATCTTTCCCTTTTTCTCTCTCATAAATTCGAAAATGAGATTTGACTTTTTCAAAATTTTTTAAAAAAAATCTAGTTGTTTTCATGAGTCAAATCAAAATTTTCAATTTAAAAATCTCACCTTTTTCAAAATCTTTTTCAAAAATCAAATCTTATTCAAATTTCTTAGTTATTTTCGAAAATTCCAAAAATATTTTTCAAAAATATTTTTCTTATTTTTATATCAAATTTTCGAAAATAACATCACCAATTAATGTTTTGATTCAAAAATTTCAAGTTTGTTACTTACTTGTTAAGAAAGATTCAAACTTTAAGTTATAGAATCATATCTTGTGATTTCTTATAAATCAAGTCATTAATTGTGATTTTAAAAATTCAAATCTTTTTCAAAAACTAATTTCTATCATATCTTTTCAAAAGCATCTTCTTATCTTATCTTTTTCAAAAATATGATTTCAAAATATCTTTTCTAACTCCCTATCTTTTCAAAATTGATTTTCAAAATTTGTTTCAACTAACTAACTAACTTTTTGTTTGTTTCTCACCTTTTTCAAAACTACCTAACTAACTCTCTCTCTAATTTTCGAAAATATCTTCCCTCTTTTTCAAAAAAAAATTCTTTTTATTCTAATTTTTTTAATCTTAATTTTCGAAAATTACTAACATTTTTCAAAAAAACTATTTTCGAAAATCACTAACTCTTTTTCAAAAATTATTTTCGAAAATTCCTTCTCTCTCATCTCCTTCAATTTATTTATTCATCTACTAACATCTCTTCCTTACATCACCAAAAATCCGAACCCTCTCTCTCTATCTGTGTTCAAATTTTCTTCTTTTCTTCTACTAACACAAGGACCTCTATACTGTGGTATAAAGGATCCATATTAGTATTATTTTTTCTGTGCCTTCTTCTTTGTCAAATGAGCAGGAGCAAGGACAAGAACATTCTTGTTGAAGAAGATCCAGAACCTGAAAGGACTCTGAAGAGAAAATTAAGAGAAGCTAAATTACAACAATCCAGAGATAACCTTTCAGAAATTTTCGAACAGGAAGAGGAGATGGCAGCCGAAAATAATAATAATGCAAGGAGGATGCTTGGTGACTTTACTGCACCTAATTCCAATTTACATGGAAGAAGCATCTCCATTCCTGCCATTGGAGCAAACAACTTTGAGCTGAAACCTCAATTAGTTTCTCTGATGCAGCAGAACTGCAAGTTTCATGGACTTCCATCTGAAGATCCTTTTCAGTTCTTAACTGAATTCTTGCAGATATGTGATACTGTTAAGACTAATGGAGTAGATCCTGAAGTCTACAGGCTCATGCTTTTCCCTTTTGCTGTAAGAGACAGAGCTAGAGTGTGGTTGGACTCTCAACCTAAAGATAGCCTGAACTCTTGGGATAAGCTGGTCACGACTTTCTTAGTCAAGTTCTTTCCTCCTCAAAAGCTGAGCAAGCTTAGAGTGGATGTTCAAACCTTCAAACAAAAAGATGGTGAATCCCTCTATGAAGCTTGGGAAAGATACAAACAGCTGACCAAAAAGTGTCCTTCTAACATGCTTTCAGAATGGACCATCCTGGATATATTCTATGATAGTTTATCTGAGCTATCAAAAATGTCATTGGATACCTCTGCAGGTGGATCCATTCACCTAAAGAAAACGCCTGCAGAAGCTCAAGAACTCATTGACATGGTTGGTGATGACAAGTCATCTTAGCCTAGTTTCACTAGCCTTTTTCTTTTGTTTTCAATTGATTTTATGCACTTTCTTGAGCCATAAGCAAGCCAATTGGGTAGATTTCCATGTTTCCTTTGATTCAATAAACCATGTATGAATTCATGCACTTTCATGAGATTTTATGCTATAATTGTCATATATTATGAAAGAAACACAATCTCATGATTTGGGGCATAGCTTTGATTGTTTTGATTGATTGGTGATAGGTGAAAAGAGCTTTGAAGAAGGTTGAAGGAAGAAGGAAGGGCTAAGAGCAAGAGAGAAAAAAAAGTTTGAGCCAAAGTTTGCCTCAAACTTTAGCTCAAACTTTTAAAAGAGTTGAAAACATACCAGAGAAAAAAAGCTTGAGCTAAAGTTTGCCTCAAACTTTAGCTCAAACTTTTGGAAGAATTGAAAACACTCCACAGGAAAAAAAGCTTGAGCAAAAGTTTGCCTCAAACTTTAGCTCAAACTTTTGGGAGAAAAGCTTGAGCCAACGTTTGCCACAAACTTTTTGGCAAACGTTGGCATCACAAAACCAACACCCTGGAGGAGAAAAGCTTGCGCCAACGTTTGCCTCAAACTTTTTGGCAAACGTTGGCGCCACACTTGCACACCCTGGAGGAGAAAAGTTTGCGCCAACGTTTGCCTCAAGCTTTTTGGCAAACGTTGGCGCCACACACATTTACAAGGGGGCCAACGTTTGAGCAAAAGTTTGACCTCAAACTTTTACTCAAACTTTTATGATTTCAACCCGGTTCACAATGGATCTTTCTCCAACTACAAGAGCAATCAACCAAGGCCTTTATCAACCCAATTCCATCAAGAGCAAAGGCCCAATTCAAGGCTTGAAGACCATTTGAAGAAAGTGTATAAATAGCTTAGGATTTGAGTTTTTCCTTTGAGAGCTTTCCGTTTTAGTTTTGCTGAGTAGTTTTGGAGAGCTTTTGGTTTTGAATTGTTTTGTGCTTTTGAGTTTCGGAGAGGAGAATTGAATTCTCTTCCTCTTAGTTTTCTTGTTTTCAATTTCAATTACATTTGTCTTGGATCTTGGGTTGAAGAATTGAGGAAATTCTGTCTCAATCTCACCTTGAGATCTCTCTGTCTCACTTTACTGCAACTTTTGGAAATTGAATTTGGTTTTGCTTCTTTTACTGCTTGATCATTAAATTCTCTTGCAATTGATTTCTGGATTGGATCTAGGAAGGCATTGAGATCTAGACTTGGTTATCTAGTCTCTTGGGTCCTGAGATCTGAAATTCCCTTTTTATTTCTCTGTTGAATGCTTCTTCAAGCAATTTACATTTTCTGTTTGAGATCTACTGCAATTAAATTCATCTTTTACTTCCCTGCTTGTTGCAATTTTACTTTTCCTTGTTTAAATTCTGCAAATCCACTTCCCAATTCCCTTTACAATTCAAGCCATTTACATTAATTGCACTTTAAGATTTTGCAATTTACATTTCTTGCGTTCTAAGTTTCTGCAATTTACATTACTTGTTCTTTAAGATTCAGCTTATTTACTTTCTTTGCTCTTTAATTTTCTGCAATTGTCCTTCTCCCTTTTAATTTCATGCAATCCAGCTTCTGTCGAATACAAACCACTCAAATCAACTCTTGATTCGCTTGACTAAATCAACCACTAAACTAAAATTGCTCAATCCTTCAATCCCTGTGGGATCGACCTCACTCCCGTGAGTTTTATTACTTGATGCAACCCGGTGCACTTGCCGGTTAGTTTTGTGTGTTTGGAATTCGTTTTCCAAAAATACACATCAAGTTTTTGGCGCCGTTGCCGGGGATTGAAATATATTGACAATGATTATGTGAAGTGGAGATCTAGATCAAGCACTTTTTCTTTTCTATTTCTCTAATTTTTGACTAACACGCTAACTGTTTGAAATTTTGCTTAAACTAAACTTTATTCTAGCAAAAGATTGAAGAGTTATTGGTGGTGTTTCTTTTGTTTTGGTTGTATGTCAGGTACAGGGAGATCCATTCCTGTTTTATCTGAAACTGACCAGAGAACTCTTAGAAGGTTAAGAAGAGCTGAAGGAGGGAAAAATATTGTTGGAGAGGAAGAATCTGAGGAAGAATATCACGAGATGGAAGGAGATCCATCTAATCCAGGAGGAGGGGTTAACAATAACCCACAGCAGAGGAGAGTATTGGCCTCCTATACCTTTGCAAATGCTAGACATTGTGGAAGCAGCATTCTCACCCCTAATGTCAATGCAAATAACTTTGAACTGAAGCCATAAGTCATCACATTGGTCCAAAATAACTGCTCGTTTGGGGGGAGGACCATTGGAGGATCCAAATCAACATCTATCTACCTTCTTAAGAATTTGTGACACTGTCAAGTCCAATGGCGTGAATCCTGAAACTTACAAGCTTCTGCTGTTCCCGTTCTCATTAAGGGACAAGGCCGCACAATGGCTTGAAACATTTCCCCAAGAAAGCATCACTAGTTGGGATGACTTGGTGACTAAATTTCTAGCCGAATTCTATCCACCTCAAAGAGTCATCAGGCTGAAGACTGAGGTGCAAACATTCACGCAATTGGATGCTGAAAATCTGTATGAAGCATGGGAGAGATACAAGGCTTTGCTGAGGAAATGTCCACCAGAAATGTTCACTGAGTGGGACAAGCTACAGAACTTCTATGAAGGACTCACTCTAAAGGCTCAAGAATCACTTGACCACTCAGCTGGAGGATCATTGCAACTGATGAAAACAGCAGAAGAAGCTCAAAATCTTATTGACATGGTGGCCAACAATCAATATTTCTTCGCTCATCAAAGAAATCGCCAACCATCACAAAGGAGAGGAGTAATGGAGCTAGAAGGAGTGGACTCAATCTTGGCTCAAAACAAGATGATGCAGCAGCAAATTCAACAACAATTTGAGCAAATGGCCAAGAGGATTGATAGCCTCCAAGTTGCAGCAGTTAACACAAGCCAACCATCATCCACATGGGGGCAAAATGAAGAAACTCAAGAGGAGCAGCAGCAAGAACAAGTCCAGTACATGCACAACCAAAATTCTGGACAGAATGAAGTGTATGGTGACACATACAATCCATCCTGGAAGAACCACCCAAACCTCAGATGGGGAGATAATCACACCCAAAACCAACAACCATGGCAGAGGAGCTCAAACCAAAACACTTCAAGAAACAACCAAAACCACAACCAGCAGCAAACTAACCAAAACCCCTACAGAAAGCCTCAAAACAACTACCCCAACCCCAACCATTACCAATCTAATAACCAACCCACCAACCAAAATACCCACCATCCACCATCCACATCTCACAACCCACCACAAGCATCACCTGAATCTCAAAGACTCACCAACTTGGAAACCTTGATAGACAAAATGTGGAAACACTAAGAAATGACAACCAAGAACCATGAAGCCTCCATGAAGAGCCTAGAGAGGCAAATTGGGCAAATCTCCAAACAGATTTCGGTTGAGAGACCTTCAAGCTCACTGCCGAGTGACACAATCCCAAATCCTAAGGAAGAATGCAAGGCAATACAATTAAGGAGCGGGAGAACATTGATGAGCAACAATGACACTACAAAGAAGCAAGCAGAAAGCAGCAGAAGACCAATAGAAGATGAAAAATAAACAAAGACAGATGAAGCCAAGGATCAAGTTGTGATGCCAAACAAGAGCACTGAGAAACTCAAAGAAAAGAACAACCAACCACGCAGTTCAAAAGAAGTGATTCAGGGACAGCAGCAAGTAGGAAAAAGCATTATACCTCCACTGCCATATCCCTAGAGATTCAGCAAAGAAACTAAGGACCAACATTTTCATAAGTTCCTTGAGACTTTCAAAAAGCTGGAAATCAATATTCCCTTTGCTGAAGCACTTGAGCAAATGCCTCTGTATGCCAAATTTTTGAAGGAGCTTATCAACAAGAAAAGAAGTTGGCTTGAGAAGGAAACCGTGTTACTCACCGAAGAATGCAGTGCTGTGATTCAAAGGGGCATTCCACCAAAACTCAAGGATCCAGGAAGCTTTGTAGTCTCATGCACCATTGGCAGAATTGTTCTCAACAAAGCTCTCTGTGACCTTGGTGCCAGTATCAACTTAATGCCTCTCTCAATGATGAGAAAGCTTGCCATAGAAGAACTCAAACCCACCAGGATGTCATTGGTCATGGCTGACAGATCAATCAAAACACCCAATGGAATTGTGGAGAATCTGTTGGTGAAGGTTGGGGAGTTTATTTTCCCAGCAGATTTTGTGATTTTGGATACTGAAGAGGAAGGAAACAATTCAATCATTTTGGGAAGGCCATTTCTAGCCACAGCAAGAGCCATCATTGATGTATAAAAAGGAGAAATGATCTTCAGGGTCCACAATGAACAAATGGTCATAAATATTTTCAAGTCAATGCAACACATTCCTGAGCAAGAGGATTACATGAGAGTGGATATGATAGAGAGTTTGGTAGAAGAAATGATGGAAGAAAATCCTCAAGAGCAAGAAGGAAATCAAGGGACAACAGAGGAACAAGTAGCTAAGACTTCTATTGAGCAAGATGAAAAACAAGACAAGAAGGAAGAAGTACGAAAACAAGAACTGAAGCCATTACCCACCCATCTCAAATATGCATTCCTTGGCATATCGGAAAGCTTCCCAGTGATCATTAATTCATCCCTGACAAAAAAGGAAGAAGGAGAACTTCTTGATGTACTCAGAGCTCACAAAGATGCTTTGGGATGGACCATTGATGATCTGAAAGGCATCAGCCCTGCAATGTGTATGCATAAGATCCTCTTGGAGGACAATTCCAAGCCAGTGGTTCAACCTCAAAGAAGGCTAAATCCCACAATGAAGGAAGTTGTCCAGAAGGAAGTAATGAAGTTGTGGAATGCAGGGATAATCTTCCCAATATCTGACAGCTCATGGGTGAGCCCGGTTCAAGTTGTACCAAAGAAAGGAGGAATGACGGTCATCACTAATGAGAAGAATGAGTTAATCCCTACTAGAACAGTGACTGGGTGGAGAATGTGCATAGACTATAGAAGATTGAATGATGTTACAAGGAAAGATCATTTCCCTCTCCCATTTATTGATCAGATGCTGGAAAGATTGGCCGGCCATGCCTATTATTGCTTTTTGGACGGGTATTCTGGGTACAATCAAATCGTGGTAGATCCCAAGGACCAAGAGAAGACCGCCTTTACATGTCCATTCGGAGTTTTTGCATACAGGAGGATGCCATTTGGGTTATGCAACGCCCTAGCCACATTTCAGAGGTGTATGCTTTCCATTTTCTCTGATATGGTTGAAAAATTTTTAGAGGTCTTCATGGACGACTTTTCTATTTTTGGTGATAATTTCAACACTTGCCTGAACCATCTAACTCTTGTCTTGAAACGATGCCAAGAAACTAATTTGGTTTTGAACTGGGAGAAGTGCCATTTCATGGTACCCGAGGGAATTGTTCTTGGTCATAAGGTTTCAAGAAATGGGATAGAGGTTGACAAGGCAAAGGTTGAGATCATAGAAAAACTCCCTCCACCAGCTAATGTGAAATCTGTTAGAAGTTTCTTGGGGCACGCAGGATTTTATAGAAGGTTTATCAAGGATTTTTCAAAAATAGCCAAGCCTTTGAGTAATCTATTAATGCTAGATAATCCTTTTGTGTTTGATGAAAATTGCCGGCATGCCTTTGAAACTTTAAAAAACAGACTCACAACAGCACCAATCATCACACCCCCAGATTGGAAACTTCCTTTTGAACTCATATGTGATGCAAGTGACCTTGCAATTGGTGCTGTACTTGGACAAAAGAAGGGAAACCTGCATCATGTCATATATTATGCAAGTAAAGTGTTGAATGAGGCCCAAAAAAATTACACCACAACAGAAAAGGAATTGTTAGCTGTAGTCTATGCATTTGATAAGTTTAGATCATACTTGATAGGATTCAAAATTGTGGTTTATACTGACCATGCTGCCCTTAAGTATTTGATGTCAAAGCAGGATGCTAAACCAAGACTTATCAGGTGGATATTACTCCTACAAGAGTTTGATATTGAGGTAAGGGACAGGAAGGGCACTGAGAACAGGGTTGCTGATCATTTGTCAAGGCTACCACAAGAAACAATTCAAAAAGCCTCCCAGCCCGTAAATGAATGCTTCCCAGATGAGCACCTTTTGCAGATCCAGCAAGCACCTTGGTTTGCTGACATAGCAAACTACAAAGTGGGAAGGAAGATACCTCAAGAGTTTTCTAAGCAACAAGTGAAGAAGTTAATCAATGAGGGAAGGAAATTTTTATAGGATGAACCCTTCCTAATAAAGAGATGTTCTGATGGAGTAATTAGAAGGTGCGTTCCTGAGAGTGAAATGAGGGACATCTTGTGGCATTGCCATGGTTCAGCTTATGGTGGACACTTTGGCCCAGAAAGAACAGCTGCAAAGATACTGCAGAGTGGCTTCTATTGGCCAACTATCTTCAAGGATGCCAGAGAGTATGTTCACCAATGTAATGAATGCCAGAGAGCAGGAGGATTGACAAGAAGGAATAAGATGCCTCAAAACTTCATCTTGGAATTGGAATTATTTGATCTATGGGGAATTGATTTCATGGGACCCTTTCCCCCTTCCTATTCTTTCAGATATATCTCAGTAGCAGTGGAGTACGTCTCAAAGTGGGTGGAAGCCATAGCCACAACCACCTGTGATGCACAGATTGTCCTCTAATTCCTTAAAAAGTACATTTTTACAAGATATGGAGTGCCCAAGGGTCTTGTCAGTGATGGTGGTGGTCACTTTTGCAACAAACAGATGGAGAAACTCCTCCACAAATATGGAGTAATCCATAAAGTAGCTACACCTTACCACCCTCAGACTAATAGCCAGGCTGAACTAGCAAATAGGGAATTAAAGAAAATCCTAGAGAAAACAGTGGGAAGCACAAGAAAAGATTGGGCTAGGAAGCTAGAAGATGCATTATGGGCATATAGGACAGCTTTCAAAACTCCTATTGGCAAGTCACCCTTTCAGCTATTGTATGGCAAATCCTGCCACCTCCCTGTAGAGCTTGAACACAGAGCTTTTTGGGCTACTAAACTCCTCAACCTTGATTCCCAAGCTGCAGGAGAGAAAAGGTGGTTACAACTAAATGAGTTGGATGAATTCAGACTAGAAGCCTATGAGAGTGCTAAGATATACAAGGAAAGAGCTAAGAGGTGGCATGATAAGAAGATCACAAAGAAGGAGTTCAAGCCAGGACAGCAAGTGCTCCTGTATAACTCAAGGCTTAAGATCTTCCCTGGCAAACTTAAGTCTAAGTGGACTGGCCCATACTTGGTGACAAAGGTTCTTCCTTATGGGAGTATTGAATTGCTAGATGAAGCAACAAAGAGTCAATTCACAGTAAATGGTCACATCGCAAAACTGTACTTGGGAGGACAATGGGATAAAAAAAAAAGAGGTTCAGAGCCTACAACCTTCTTGAAAAGAATTGAAGGATGTCAAGCTAATGACAATAAAGAAGCGCTTGTTGGGAGGCAACCCAACCTGAGGTAATTTTCTTTTCATAAGCTATTTCAATAAAAAGGTTAAATGATTGGTATGTATTGCAAGGAGTTAAGTTTGGTGTTTCACACCAAAACAATTTAGGAGAGAATAAAGGATTCTAAGTTTGGTGTTCACACACCAAAGTAAGTTCAAACGCCTAGAAGAAAGTCTTGCACACTGACCAGTCATCTAAGGGCTTGAGAAACAAGCAACTTCCATTAACACTGCAGGAATTCAATCACTCTCTTGGGAGGACTACACACCATTAGCTGAGAGAAAGAAGAAGAAGCCACCAAGAGGTTGTATTGTCACTTAACTCCATCAGCATTGAATTGCTCTAAATTGGAAGTGTGAATATGCCCATCTTAACAGTAACTGTTAGTTTAATAGCCTTTGCATTATGTTTGTTTCCCTTAAAATAAGTAAGCTAGTCTAAATGTGTGCTAGTGTGTTTACTTTCACTTAACAAAAAGCATGCTTTGTCCCCTGCATCTTTAATTCAATAAAAGAAATGTTTGAATGTGAAGTGAGATAGTTCTCTGTTAGATAGAAGTTTAATAAAAGTAAGTGGTGGTATGTATGTGTGATTGTATGATAGCTCACTTTTAGTGAATAAGAGAACTAGGATGTCTCCTTCTAAGTAGAAAGTGGCCTACTGTCTATGAATCTCAATCAAATAAAAGTCCTTGGTTAAAAAGAAAAATAAAAAGAGAAAAGAAAAAGCCAAAAAGTGGCAACAGAACAAAAGAAAATAAAAAGAAACAAAGCTAGACACCAATAGCTTGAACCTTAGAATATATGCCTGTGGTGTCTTTGTACTAGGATCTGCTTGGATTATTAAGTTCTTTGGAGTGTATCAATACTCGGTGACTTGGGTTAACTAACCCGGGATCATCAGCTGAAAGTCCACTATCAAGAGCAACCTAAATACAAGGCATTTAGTAACCCAAAGAGGTGCTGGGCATCAATGTTCTAAGAAAGAATGTGAGCCAAGTGTCTATAGTGAATAATGTGTCAAGTATAAAGAAAGAAAAGAACTTGTTACACATGACACTGAACTAAAGCTTATAGAGAAAAACAATAGTCAAGGACAAAGGAATAATGAGAGGTCATAGCAGTGTGTTGCTTGATGCTTAAAGGAGACTTTCTAGGCCTAAAAGTCAATAAGAAGTGAGTGTTTACATATCCACATAAAACCCCATGAACTACCAATAATACTCTGCTAGCATGAACATCTTATTCAATTTCATTCTTTCTTCTCAATAATTCTTTTCTTGCTTGGGGACAAGCAAGCTTTAAGTTTGGTGTTGTGATGACAAGTCATCTTAGCCTAGTTTCACTAGCCTTTTTCTTTTGTTTTCAATTGATTTTATGCACTTTCTTGAGCCATAAGCAAGCCAATTGGGTAGATTTCTATGTTTCCTTTGATTCAATCAACCATGTATGTATTCATGCACTTTCATGAGATTTTATGCTATAATTGTCATATATTATGAAAGAAACACAATCTCATGATTTGGGGCATAGCTTTGATTGTTTTGATTGATTGGTGATAGGTGAAAAGAGCTTTGAAGAAGGTTGAAGGAAGAAGGAAGGCCTAGGAGCAAGAGAGAACAAAAAGTTTGAGCCAAAGTTTGCCTCAAACTTTAGCTCAAACTTTTAAAAGAGTTGAAAACATACCAGAGAAAAAAAGCTTGAGCTAAAGTTTGCCTCAAACTTTAGCTCAAACTTTTAAAAGAGTTGAAAACATACTAGAGAAAAAAAGCTTGAGCTAAAGTTTGCCTCAAACTTTAGCTCAAACTTTTGGAAGAATTGAAAACACTCTAGAGGAAAAAAAGCTTGAGCAAAAGTTTGCCTCAAACTTTAGCTCAAACTTTTGGGAGAAAAGCTTGAGCCAAAGTTTGCCTCAAACTTTTTGGCAAACGTTGGCATCACAAAACTAACACCCTGGAGGAGAAAATCTTGCGCCAACGTTTGCCTCAAACTTTTTGGCAAACGTTGGCGCCACACTTGCACACCCTGGAGGAGAAAAGTTTGCGCCAACGTTTGCCTCAAGCTTTTTGGCAAACGTTGGCGCCACACACATTTACAAGGGGGCCAACTTTTGAGCAAAAGTTTGACCTCAAACTTTGGCTCAAACGTTGGTAGCAGCAAGCTTAAGCAATTTGGTATAAAAAGTTTGAGTAAAAGTTTGCCTCAAACTTTTACTCAAACTTTTATGATTTCAACCCGGTTCACAATGGATCTTTCTCCAACTCCAAGAGCAATCAACCAAGGCCTTTATCAACCCAATTCCATCAAGAGCAAAGGCCCAATTTAAGGCTTGAAGACCATTTGAAGAAAGTGTATAAATAGCTTAGGATTTGAGTTTTTCCTTTGAGAGCTTTCCGTTTTAGTTTTGCTGAGTAGTTTTGGAGAGCTTTTGGTTTTGAATTGTTTTGAGCTTTTGAGTTTCGGAGAGGAGAATTGAATTCTCTTCCTCTTAGTTTTCTTGTTTTCAATTTCAATTACATTTGTCTTGGATCTTGGGTTGAAGAATTGAGGAAATTCTGTCTCAATCTCACCTTGAGATCTCTCTGTCTCACTTTACTGCAACTTTTGGAAATTGAATTTGGTTTTGCTTCTTTTACTGCTTGATCATTAAATTCTCTTGCAATTGATTTCTGGATTAGATCTAGGAAGGCATTGAGATCTAGATTTGGTTATCTAGTCTCTTGGGTCCTGAGATCTGAAATTCCCTTTTTATTTCTCTGTTGAACGCTTCTTCAAGCGATTTACATTTTCTGTTTGAGATCTACTGCAATTAAATCCATCTTTTACTTCCCTGCTTGTTGCAATTTTACTTTTCCTTGTTGAAATTCTGCAAATCCACTTCCCAATTCCCTTTACAATTCAAGCCATTTACATTTCTTGCACTTTAAGATTCTGCAATTACATTTCTTGCGTTCTAAGTTTCTGCAATTTACATTACTTGTTCTTTAAGATTCAGCTTATTTACTTTCTTTGCTCTTTAATTTTCTACAATTGTCCTTCTCCCTTTTAATTTCATGCAATTCAGCTTCTGTCGAATACAAACCACTCAAATCAACTCTTGATTCTCTTAACTAAATCAACCACTAAACTAAAATTGCTCAATCCTTCAATCCCTGTGGGATCGACCTCACTCCCGTGAGTTTTATTACTTGATGCGACCCGGTGCACTTGCCGGTTAGTTTTGTGTGTTTGGAATTCGTTTTCCGAAAATACACATCAGTTGCTAATAACCAGTTCATGTACACTTCTGAGAGGAATCCTATGAGTAATGGGACGCCTATGAAGAAGGGAGTTCTTGAAGTTGATACTCTGAATGCCATATTGGCTCAGAACAAAATATTGACTCAGCAAGTCAATATGATTTCTCAGAGTCTGAATGGAATGCAAGCTGCATCCAACAGTACTCAAGAAGCTTCTTATGCAGAAGAAGCTTATGATCCTGAAAACCCTGCAATAGCAGAGGTGAATTACTTAGGTGAACCTTATGGAAACACCTATAATCCATCATGGAGAAATCATCCAAATTTCTCATGGAAGGATCAAAAGCCTCAACAAGGCTTTAATAATGGTGGAAGAAATAGGTTTAGCAATAGCAAGCCTTTTCCATCATCCACTCAGCAATAGACAGAGAATTCTGAACAAAATACTTTCAAACTTAGTCTCTGATCTATCCAAGGCCACTGCAAGTTTCATGAATGAAACAAGGTCTTCCATTAGAAATTTGGAAGCACAAGTGGGCCAGCTGAGTAAAAGGATCACTGAAATCCCTCCTAGTACTCTTCCAAGCAATACAGAAGAGAATCCAAAAGGAGAGTGCAAGGCCATTGACATAAGCACTATGGCCGAACCAGGGGAGGAGGACGTGAATCCCAAGGAGGAAGACCTCCTGGGACGTCCAGTGACCAATAAGGAGCTTCTCTCTGAGGAACCAAAGGACTCTGAGGCTCATCTAGAGACCATAGAGATTCCATTGAACCTCCTTATGCCATTCATGAGCTCTGATGAGTACTCCTCTTCTGAAGAGAATGAGGATGTCACTAAAGAGCAAACTGCCAAGTTTCTTGGTGCAATCATGAAGCTGAATGCCAAATTATTTGGTATTGAAACTTGGGAAGATGAACGTCCCTTGTTCACCAATGAACTAAGTGATCTGGATCAACTGACATTGCCTCAGAAGAGACAGGATCCTGAAAAGTTCATAATACCTTGTACCATAGGCACCATGATCTTTAAGGCTCTGTGTGACCTTGGTTCAGGAATAAACCTCATGCCCCTCTCTGTAATAGAGAAACTGGGAATCTATGGGGTGCAAGCTGCTAGAATCTCATTAGAGATGGCAGATAATTCAAGAAAATAGGCTTATGGACAAGTAGAGGACGTGTTAGTAAAGGTTGAAGGGCTTTACATCCCTGCTGATTTCATAGTCCTGGATACTGGAAAAAAAGAGGATGAATCCATCATCCTAGGAAGACCTTTCCTAGCCACAGCAAGAGCTGTGATTGATGTGGACAGAGGAGAAATAATCCTTCAATTGAATGAGGACAACCTTGTGTTTACAACTCAAGGATCTCTCTCTGCATCCATGGAGAGGAAGCATAAAAAGCTTCTCTCAAAGCAGAGTCAAACAAAGCCCCCACAGTCAAACTCTAAGTTTGGTGTTGGGAGGCCACAACCAAACTCTAAGTTTGGTGTTGAACTCCCATATCCAAACTCTAAGTTTGGTGTTGGAGAGTTTCAACAATGCTCTGAACATCTGTGAGGCTCCATGAGAGCCCACTGTCAAGCTATTGACATTAAAGAAGCACTTGTTGGGAGGCAACCCAATTTTTATCTAACTATATTTTTCTTAGTTACATGTCTTTATAGGTTCATGATCATGTGGAGTTACAAAATAAATATAAAAATTGAAAACGGAATCAAAAACAGCAGAAGAAAAATCACACCCTGGAGGAAGCACCTGCCTGGCGTTCAACGCCAGAACAGAGCATGGTTCTGGCGCTGAACGCCCAAAATAGGCAGTGTCTGGGCGCTGAACGCCCAGAACAAGCATGGTTCTGGCGTTCAATGCCAGAAATGGCCAACAAATGGGCGTTGAATGCCCAAAATGGGCACCAATCTGGCGCTGAACGCCCAGAGTTGCGTGCAAGGGCATTTTGCATGCCTAATTTGGTGCATGGGTGTAAATCCTTGAACACCTCAGGATCTGTGGACCCCACAGGATCATCTCAGGATCTGTGGACCCCACAGGATCCCCACCTACCTCCACTCACTTCTTCTCATCCCTCACCACTCTCTTTCACACAATCCCATAAAACCCTTCACCAATCACCTCAATCTCTCTTCCCCATCACCTCTTCACCACTCACATCCATCCACTCTTCCCCATAAACCTACCTCATAAACTCCACCTACCTTCAAAATTCCAAACCAATTTCCCACCCAACCCACCCTAAATGGCCGAACCTTAACCCCCCTCCCTCCCCTATGTATAGCCCTCCATTCTTCCTCATTTTCACACAACACAACCCTCTCCTCTCTACTTGGCCGAAACACACTTCACCCCTCTTCTCCATATTTTCTTCTTCTTCTTCCTCTATTCTTTCTTTTATTGCTCGAGGGCGAGCAATATTCTAAGTTTGGTGTGGTAAAAGCATAAGCTTTTTGTTTTTCCATTACCATTAATGGCACCTAAGACCGGAGAATCCTCTAGAAAGGGGAAAGGGAAGACAAAAGCTTCCACCTCCGAGTCATGGGAGATGGAAAGGTTCATCTCCAAAGCCCATCAAGACCACTTTTATGATGTTGTGGCCAAGAAGAAGGTGATCCCCGAGGTCCCTTTCAAACTCAAAAGAAATGAGTATCCGGAGATCCGACATGAAATTCAAAGAAGAGGTTGGAAAGTTCTAACAAATCCCATCCAACAAGTAGGCATCCTAATGGTTCAAGAGTTCTATGCCAATGCATGGATCACCAAGAACCATGATCAAAGTAAGAACCCGGATCCAAAGAACTACGTTACAATGGTTCGGGGGAAATACTTAGATTTTAGTCCGGAGAATGTGAGGTTGGCGTTTAACTTGCCCATGATGCAAGGTGATGAACACCCCTACACTAGAAGGGTCAACTTTAATCAAAGGTTGGACCAAGTCCTTATGGACATATGTGTGGAAGGAGCTCAATGGAAGATTGACTCCAAAGGCAAGCCGGTTCAACTAAGAAGATTGGACCTCAAGCCTGTGGCTAGAGGATGGTTGGAGTTCATTCAATGCTCAATCATTCCCACTAGCAACCGATCTGAAGTTACTGTGGATCGGGCCATCATGATTCATAGCATCATGATTGGAGAGGAAATAGAAGTTCATGAAGTCATCTCTAATGAACTCTACAAAATAGCCGAAAAGTCATCCCCCATGGCAAGGCTAGCTTTTCCTCATCTTATCTGCCATCTATATTACTCAGCTGGAGCTTTCATAGAAGGAGACATTCCTATTAAGGAAGAGAAGCCCATCACTAAGAAAAAGATGGAGCAAGCAAGAGAGCCCATTCATGGAGCTCAAGAGGCGTAAGAAGCTCATCACCATGAGATCCCGGAGATGCCTCAAATGCATTTTCCTCCACAAAACTATTGGGAGCAAATCAACACCTCCCTAGGAGAATTAAGTGCCAACATGGGACAATTAAGGGTGGAACATCAAGAGCACTCCATCATGCTCCATGAAATAAGAGAAGATCAAAAAGCAATCAGGGAGGAGCAACAAAGACAAGGAAGAGACATAGAAGAGCTCAAGGACATAATTGGTTCCTCAAGAAGGAAACGCCACCATCACTAAGGTGGATTCATTCCTTGTTCTTATTTCTTCTGCTTTTCGTTTTCTATGTTATGTGCTTATCTATGTTTGTGTCTTCATTACATGATCATTAGTAGTTAGTAACCTTGTCTTAAAGTTATGAATGTCCTATGAATCCATCACCTCTCTTAAATGAAAAATGTTTTAATTCAAAAGAACAAGAAGTACATGAGTTTCGAATTTATCCTTGAACTTAGTTTAATTATATTGATGTGGTGACAATGCTTCTTGTTTTCTGAATGTATGCTTGAACAGTGCATATGTCTTTTGAAGTTGTTGTTTAAGAATGTTAAATATGTTGGCTCTTGAAAGAATGATGACTAGGAAACATGTTATTTGATAATCTGAAAAATCATAAAAATGATCCTTGAAGCAAGAAAAAGCAGCAAAGAACAAAGCTTGCAAAAAAAAAAAATAGGCGAAAAAAATAGAAAGAAAAAGAAAAAACAAGCAGAAAAAGCCAAAAGCTCTTAAAACCAATAGGCAAGAGCAAAAAGCCAATAACCCTTAAAACCAAAAGGCAAGGGCAAATAAAAAGGATCCCAAGGCTTTGAGCATCAGTGGATAGGAAGGCCTAAAGGAATAAAATCCTGGTCTAAGCAGCTAGACCAAGCTGTCCCTAACCATGTGCTTGTGGCGTGTAGGTGGGAACTTTAGCAAAGCTGAGTCACAATCTGAAAAGGTTCACCCAATTATGTGTCTGTGGCATTTATGTATCCGGTGGTAATACTGGAAAACAAAGTGCTTAGGTCCACGGCCAAGACTCATAAAATAGCTGTGTTCAAGAATCATCATACTGAACTAGGAGAATCAATAACACTTTCTGAACTCTGAGTTCCTATAGATGCCAATCATTCTGAACCTCAAGGGATAAAGTGAGATGCCAAAACTATTCAAGAGGCAAAAAGCTATAAGTCCCGCTCATATGATTGAAGCTATGTTTCATTGATGGTTTGGAATTTATAGTATATTCTCTTCTTTTTATCCTATTTGATTTTCAGTTGCTTGGGGACAAGCAACAATTTAAGTTTGGTGTTGTGATGAGCGGATAATTTATACGCTTTTCGGCATTGTTTTTAGTATGTTTTTAGTAGGATCTAGTTACTTTTAGGGATGTTTTCATTAGTTTTTATGTTAAATTCACATTTCTGGACTTTACTATGAGTTTGTGTGTTTTTCTGTGATTTCAGGTATTTTCTTGCTGAAATTGAGGGACTTGAGCAGAAATCAGATTCAGAGGTTGAAGAAGGACTGCTGATGCTGTTGGATTCTGACCTCCCTGCACTCAAAGTGGATTTTCTGGAGCTACAGAACTTGAAATGGCGCGCTTCCAATTGCGTTAAAAAGTAGACATCCAGGGCTTTCCAGCAATATATAATAGTTCATATCTTGGCCAAGAATAGATGATGCAAACTGGCGTTCAACGTTAGCTCTCTACCTAATTCTGGTGTCCAGCGCCAGAAAAGGAGCCAAAACTAGAGTTGAACGCCCAAACTGGCACAAAAGCTGGCGTTCAACTCCAAGGAGGACCTCTACACGTGCAACACTCAAGCTCAGCCCAAGCACACACCAAGTGGGCCCCGGAAGAGGATTTATGCATCAATTACTTACTTCTGTAAACCCTAGAAGCTAGTTTATTATAAATAGGACCTTTTACTACTGTATTAGGGATCTTTTGATCATCTTTGGATGCCTGGTTCTTAGATCAGAAGGGCTGGCCATTCGGCCATGCCTGGACCATTCACTTATGTATTTTCAATGGTAGAGTTTCTGCACTCCATAGATTAAGGTGTGGAGCTCTGCTGTTCCTCAAAGATTAATGCAAAGTACTACTGTTTTCTATTCAATTCATCTTATTTCGCTTCTAAGATATTCATTCGCTCTTCAACCTGAATGTGATGAACGTGACAATCATCATCATTCCCTATGAACGCGTGCCTGACAACCACTTCCGTTCTACCTTCGATTGAATGAGTATCTCTTAGATCTCTTAATCGGAATCTTCGTGGTGTAAGCTAGAATGATGGTGGCATTCAAGAGAATCCGGAAGGTCTAAACCTTGTCTATGGTATTCCGAGTAGGATTCAATGATTGAATGACTGTGACGAGCTCCAAACTCGCGATTGCTGGACGTAGTGACAGACGCAAAAGGATAGTAAATCCTATTCCAGCATGATCGAGAACCGACAGATGAATAACCGTGCCGTGACAGGGTGCGTTGACCATTTTCACTGAGAGGATAAGATGAAGCCATTGACAAGGGTGATGCTTCCAGACGATTAGCCGTGTCGTGACAGGGCTTTTGGATCATTTTCCCGAGTGAAGACCGAAAGTAGCCATTGACAATGGTGATGTATCACGTAAAGCCAGCCATGAAAAGGAGTAAGACTGATTGGATGAAGATAGCAGGAAAGCAGAGGTTCAGAGGAACGAAAGCATCTCTATTCACTTATCTGAAATTCTCACCAATGATTTACATAAGTATTTTTATCATTTATTCTATGTTTATTTAATTATTATTCGAAAACACCATTATCAATTTATATCTGCCTGAATGAGATTTACAAGGTGACCATAGCTTGCTTCATACCAACAATCTCCGTGGGATTCGACCCTTACTCACGTAAGGTATTACTTGGACGACCCAGTGCACTTACTCACGTAAGGTATTACTTGGCATCATGGTTTTGGCGTCATTACCAGGGAAAGAATGAGCGATGAATTTTACATAATTAAAGTGTAATCACAATTTCTGCGCACTAATAGCCGAGCCTCATCATTCAAGTACACTCTCTTGATCCCTCTAGGCATAGTGGTGTTTTGACCCATCTCCCAAGGAACAGCAGGGTCGAGAGCTATCCGTGCCTTCACGGCGTCCCAGTCAAACTGCATCTGGCCCATGTCCTCCTCAGCCTGTGCAAAACCATCTGGCTGATCGGACTTGGCTGGGAGCTGGAGAATGGTCTCTATGGCCTCCTCAGTGACCAGAATTTGCTTTCCCCTCAGGTTCACTGCATCTAGGGTAGTAAGGTAGTAGTTGCAATAGAATTCCCGGACCCAAGATGCATTGACCTCTGTCAGTGGTCTCTCCAGAAAGAACCAGCCCCATTGCTTGATTTGCTCAGTGGTGTATTGCTGGAGGGCTTCTGGAATCTTCAAGGTACGTTCCAGGTATAGATTTCTGGAGTTTGCAAAAGTCGGGTACTTCAGCTCACAGTACCGGTTTGCAAATTTTATAGGATCAGTCGAAGGGAGCAGCTGGTCAGCTTTTTCCTGCTGTGTAAAGTTCTTCTCCCGCCATGAGGAATCGTGCATTAGAGCAATGATGGACTGGGAGGAATCTCCTCTCTTGCGCTTGCCAGTAGCCTTGCCTTTGCCTTTCCTTTGTGAGGCAGACATTCTGAAAAACAGAAAACCAGGAAATGGATAAAATAGGAAAGCAAATAGGCAATTTAAACAAAGGAAACTCAAAGCGGGAAGGGAGATATAGAATAAGGAAAATGAGTAATTGAAATGTTATTGAATTAATGTTAAATGGAAAGAAAAAAAAATCAATATGCCATAGTGAGAAAGTTAGAGGAAGTGAAAGTGATCAGAAAAAAGATCAAAAGGGTTAGTATGGTAAAAAGAAATTAGTAAATTAAAATTAGTGAGTTAGGAAAGTAAGTGGCATAGAAAAAAAATTCCATATAACAAGGATTCACAGGTAAGAATAGAAGTACTCATAATTGAATAAAGAAAACAGGGTGATGCTGATTCGAATAGAAATAAAGAAATCAGAAATTGGAATCAGTGAATCACAATTGCAGGTTATGAACCAGAAAATCAAAGAGGATAAGAAAGTGGCCCTAGCATTCATGAAGTGGTTTGGGTAAAGCAGAGTAAAACAGATTTCAGAAATGCCAAACCAAAACATGAATGAAAATAATTTTTAAAAAAAATTTGGGCAGCATTCCGGCTAAAATTGGATTTTCCAGGAAAATAAACAGCAATCATATCAGTTCATATGAATTAAAAAATCAAGCTGCATGTACATAGATATAAAAGAAACGTAAAAACTCAATGTAAACAGCAGCAACATACAAAAAAGCAGCATATGAAACATGATTATAGCAGCAACATATTTGCACATAGGATAAAACAGAAGTAAGAACAGTGCAAGTAAACAGACCTAGATCCACTAACCACAGCCTAAGCTACCTAACAACCTAAAAATCCACTACAACATGCAAGTCTAGCTATCCTAATCATGAACAAAAACGGAAAAAATACAGAAAAGTGACGAACGGATAAAAAGAGTTGCGTGTTGCGGAACCTGGTAAGCGGAAGGGGTGGAACAGGGAAGAAGGTGGCTGCGGCGGCGTTCGGCGCGGTGGTGGTGCACGGCGTCGCGGTGGATGCTGATGGGGGCAGTGGCGGCTAGGGTTTTGGGTTGGTGATAGAAGGAGGGGGTGCGGGTGGGTGGCGGAGAGAGAGGGGGCGCGGCTGGGTGGCCGGCGGGTGGGGGGCGGTGGTCGCGGGGGCAGTGGCGGAGAGGGGAGGAGAGAGGAGGAAGGGAGAAGAATGGAGGGGAGGGGGTTGGGGCGACGGCATACGGGGAGGCGTCGGCATCTGGGTGGCCGGCGGTGGCGGCTGGGTGGTGCTGGGTGGTGGTTGGAGGGAGAGGGAGCAGAGAATGAGAAGAGGGTTGGGGGTGGGGGGGCTCGCGACTGATAGGGTTAACGGGCTGGGGGGGTTATATTTTCGAATCCACGCGGCCGCGTGGGGCACGCGGTCGCGTGGTTGGGACGAAAATGGGAGTGACGGGATCGCGAGGGGTGCGCGATCGCATGAGAGGGGGGGAAGAAGAGTGACGCGATCGCGTCGCTAGAGTTTGTGCTAAACGCACGACTCCAGTGCCGTTTTAGCGCAACTCTCTGTCTCCTTTTGGGGTGATGTGCAATCCATACGACGCGATTGCGTCGCTCACGCGGTCGTGTGGGATCGGTATTGTGCAAGTGACGCGGTAGCATGGGGTATGCGATCGCGTGGGCCAATTTGTGCGAAACGCACAGGGGCCGCACGATTCTAGCCTAACTTTCTGTTCGTTGGATCCTTACGCCAATATATATATCACGCGGTCGCGCGGGTGGTGTTTTCCGCGATATGATGCGATCGCATGGGGCATACAGTCGCGTCGTGCATCCCTCTTTTTTTTTTTTAACTGAAAAATGCAGGATGCAGTGATTAACATGAATGCTATGCATGATTCCAGGTTAATGTTAAAATAAAAAAAAAAGGGTAAATTGAAAACAATAAACAAGAAATAGATTGAGAAAGAAGCGACCATACCATGGTGGGTTGTCTCCCACCTAGCACTTTTAGTTAAAGTCCTTAAGTTGGACATTGGAAGAGTATCCTGTTACGGTGGCTTATGTTTAAATTCGTCCAAAAATTTCCACCAGTGCTTGGAATGCCAATAGCCTCCGGGGTCCCAAACTAGGCATGTAAAGCTTCTGAGCAGCTTCAAACAGATATTCAGCCTCCCGGAATGACGAATGTCAGGATATAATCCATGATCCCAAGCTGTGTTTTTATATTCGCCTCCGTTTTGATTTGTAAGTTTCCATTCGGGCAAGTTAAAAAGTAGAATCTCACCATGGTGACCAAACGTTTTCCGTGATCCATGCAATTGAGCATCATACCAATCCGTGTACTTCGAGGTGAAGCGTGGAACCTTATTGAACCTGGTGCACCAGCTCTGAGTACGAGCCAATTCCCTCTTACTCTTAAAGCCGCAGAGAGCTCTAAGTTGGCCATCTGTTTCAAGCAAACCATACTCAAGTGAATAAATAAAATTATAAGTTAAGGATTGTACCCACTTGAAACTTGTATTAGGTGGTAATGGCCTTGGGGTAGGTATTTTTGGTGGTTCTGTAAGTTCCATTTCCTTGTGCTCTTCTGTGAATTCTTCCACTTCCTTGCAAAGATCTTCAATTGTATCTGTATCCTGGTCAAAGTCTTCTATGTCTTCCTCATCACTCGAGTCATAGATTGGAGGTTGAGAGAAATCTACCTCCGCATCATCTTCATATTCACTTGGGGAAAATTCTTCGATCTCAGAGAATTCACTTGCGGACGCAAGTTCATCACTAGGAGAACTAGACTTGTGACTATCATCATCAAGGAAATTTGCTTCTTGGATTATTCCGTCTGATTCTTCGTAAACGACTTGCCTTGGAGATTGTACGGTATCCTCCTTAGCATCAACTGTAGCATCTTGGACGGAGTTTTCCTCAATTCTGGATTCCCAAGGAAGTTCAGCATCTCCTAGATCTTCAACTAACTCTTCTTCTTGAACAATGACAGCTTCTTCCACTTGTTCTAGTACGAATTCATTCTCTGTCTTGTCCACTGGAGTCTCTAATATTTCTTTCATGCTACGCTCTTCTTCGAGCTGTCCACATGGAGCTGTGGTTGATCCTGGTATATTTGAGCACCTAGTAGCCCATTGAATTAGCGCTTGCTCCAGTTGTTGAATGGTTGTTTGAAATTTAATTACTGTTTCTTTTAGGCAATCCTCTGCTTCGCGGTTTGCCGGACTTGGACTTGGGGTAAGGAAGGATCATGTGATGGCGAATGGTGAAGAGAAGCTTGTGAGTGTGGTGGTTCAAGGTTATGTTGAAAGGATGGTTCATATGCACGGGGTGGGGCTTGTTGGTAGTTACAAGGTTGTCCACCATGTCTTTCAGCTGGGTATGCACGGTAGAATGGTCTTTGTCCAGGATATCTCGGAGGGTGTTGCTGCCAAAAGGGTTGATTAGATCCTCTTGGTTCCATCCATCCTTGATTGGTCTGACCTTGATGCACATTCCTGCTAAAACTTCTATTTCCTTTAACAATATTAGAACCAAACTCAAAGCGAGAGGGGTGAGAGTTCATAGTAGCAAATAAAGATAAAAAGGAAAAACAAAAATAAATAAACAAGCAAAAGAAAAATATTTACAATAACCAATAATAAGGCACACGTTAGCAGCTCTCCGGCAACGGCGTCATTTTGAAGAACTGAAGATTGATGGTTAGAGGTTATAGCAAACTCTCGTTGTAAGTATAGTTACTAAACCAAGCAATCAACCTTTCTTACAAACGTTTTGGGTGTCACAAACAACAAACCCCTTAGAAATTGTTAACCGAGTATTCAAACCTCGGGTCGTCTTCTCAAGGAACTGCGAGGAAGTATGTTCTTATTATTGGTTATAAAGGTTGTAATCGGGGTTTAGAAGGTGAGAAGCAAGTAATTTAAATGACGAGTGAATTAAACGGCAATTAAAAATAAATAATAACTGTAAAACAACTTTTGGCAAGATAAGGGAAATTAGAAGTCCAACTTAGCTATCCCTCTCAACAATAATGAAAGTTGTATCTTAATTCCACTTGGTCAACCTGTACCAGGGCAAGGAAAGTCAAGGGACTAATTGAATTGACCTTTGAATCCTATTTATTTCCTAAGAAAAGGTTGGGATTACTTAGGTCCAGCTCAATTAGCAAGATAACGATTATCAATTATGTTGAGTTTAATAACTGTTGAGTTACTAAATTCTTAACCAGAACCAAAAGGGAAAAAAGTAAAATTGCTGGAATAATAAAAATATCCTTAGATGGGAAGCAATGGTAACTCAAATCAAAGGGAACAATCATAAACTGAAAATACCTCAAATATCATTAATTCAAATAACTGTCTGTAACATGGAATAATTCATGAATCAAATTATAATAATTAATTCAAATGTTGGAATAAATAAATGTAGAACTAAAATAAAAGAACATTGAAACCTGGATCCAGAGTTACTCCCAAAACAAGAAGAAGTCCTAAATCCTAAAAGAGAGAGAGAAGATCTCTCTAACTAAATCTAAATCATTGAAAAGTAAAATATGCGAGCTCTCTTTGAATGGGTGCATTCCCACACTTTATAACCTCTGGTCTATGCTGTCTGTACTTGGATCTGCGCCAAAAAGGGCTTCAGAATTTGCTGGGGGCGTATTCTGTAAATTCTGGTGCGTGGCCTCTATCACGCGTCCGCGTGGGTCACGCGGTCGCGTCATTTGGAGCTTTTCCCTGCCACGCGGTCGAGTCAGTCATGCGACCGCGTCATATGCGTTCTGCTTAAGGCGCGCGGTCGCGTCAGTCATGCGGCCGCGTCGCTACTGATTCGGGCTTGGCACGCGATTGCGTCATCCATGCGATTGCGTGGATACCAGTTTCCTTAAAGCTCCGTTTTGCTTCCTCCTTCCATTTTAGTATGTTTCCTTTTTCATCCTTTAAGTCATTCTGCCTTAGAAAATCTGAAACTACTCAACACACTAATCACGGCATCGAATGGAAATAAAGGTAATTAAATTAATTGATTTTAAAGCTTAGAAAACATGTTTTTCACAATATGACATAATAAGGAAGGAAAAGTAAAACCATGCAATTAATGTAAATAAATAGGTGAAGAGTTGAATAAATCACTCTAATTAAGCACAAAAGAACTCATGAGATATGGGTTTATCATTCAGCATCTCCTAGATCTTCAACCAACTCTTCTTCTTGAACAATGACAGCTTCTTCCACTTGTTCTAGTACGAATTCATTCTCTGTCTTGTCCACTGTAGTCTCTAGTATTTCTTTCATGCTACGCTCTTCATCGGGCTGTCCACATGGAGTTGTGGTTGATCCTTGTATATTTGAGCGCCTAGTGGCCCATTGAATTAGTGCTTGCTCCAGTTGTTGAATGGTTGTTTGAAATTTAATTACTGTTTCTTTTAGGCGATCCTCTGCTTCGCGGTTTGCCGGACTTGGACATGATACAAAGGAAAGTGGTGATGATTGGGAACGATTGGATTGGTATTAGGGTAAGGAAGGATCATATGATGGCGAATGGTGAAGAGAAGCTTGTGAGTGTGGTGGTTCAAGGTTATGTTGAAAGGATGGTTCATATGCACGGGGTGGGGCTTGTTGGTAGTTACAAGGTTGTCCACCATGTCTTTCAGTTGGGTATGCACGGTAGAATGGTCTTTGTCCAGGATATCTTGGAGGGTGTTGTTGCCAAAAGGGTTGATTAGATCCTCTTGGTTCCATCCATCCTTGATTGGTCTGACCTTGATGCACATTCCTGCTGTAACTTCTATTTCCTTTAACAATATTAGAACCAAACTCAAAGCGAGAGGGGTGAGAGTTCATAGTAGCAAATAAAGATAAAAAGGAAAAACAAAAATAAATAAACAAACAAAAGAAAAATATTTAGAATAACCAATAATAAGGCACACGTTAGCAGTTCCCCGGCAACGGCGCCATTTTGCCGATCGTGATGTCTGCCAGTAAAGAATGTCATAAAAACAGTCGCGTTGTAGATATAGTCTCTAAACCGACAAAAATCCCTTTCGTACAAACGTTTTGGGTGTCACAAGTAACAAACCCCTTAAAAATTGTTAACCGAGTATTCAAACCTCGGGTCGTCTTTTCAAGGAACTGCGAGGAAGTATGTTCTTATTATTGGTTATAAAGGTTGTAATCGGGGTTTAGAAGGTGAGAAGCAAGTAATTTAAATGACGAGTGAATTAAATGGCAATTAAAAATAAATAATAACTGTAAAACAACTTTTGGCAAGATAAGGGAAATTAGAAGTCCAACTTAGCTATCCCTCTCAACAATAATGAAAGTTGTATCTTAATTCCACTTAGTTAACCTATGAAGCAAAGATAAGTCAAGGGACTAATTAGTTTGACCTTCGCATCCTATTTATTTCCTAGGAAAAAGTTGGGATTATTGAAGTTCAGATCAATTAGCAAGATAACGATTATCAATTATGCTGAGTTCGATAATGTTGAGTCACTGATTTCTTAACCAAGACCAAAAGGGGAAAAAGTAAATTGCTGAAATAATAAAAGTGTCCTTAGATGGGAAGCAATGGCAACTTAAATCAAAGAGAACAATCATAAACTGAAAAATACCTTAAATATCATTAATTCAAATAGAAATCTGTAACATGGAATAATTCATAATTTAAATTATAATTATCAATTCAAATATTGGAATCAAATAAATAAAAGTAAAATTGAAATAAAAGAACATTAAAACCTGGATCCAGAGTTACTCCCAAAACAAGAAGAAGTCCTAAATCCTAAGAGAGAGAGAGAATCTCTCTCTAAACTAAATCTAAATCATGAAAACTAGAAATTGGGGAGCTCTTTTTTGAATGGATGCATTCCTCCACTTTATAACCTCTAATCTATGCTTTCTGTACTTGGATCTGGGCCAAAAAGGGCTTCAGAAATTGCTGGGGGCGTATGCTGTAAATTCTGATACGTGGCCTCTGTCACGCGTCCGCGTGGGTCACGCGGTCGCGTCATCTGGAGCTTTTCCTTTCCACGCGGTTGCGTCAGTCTCGCGTCCGCGTTGTGGGTGTTCTACTCAAGGTGCGCGGTCGCGTCAGTCATGCGGCTGCGTCGCTGCTTCTTTGCTTCTGGCACGCGATCGCGTCGTCCATGCGATCGCGTGGATACCAGTTTCCTTAAAGCTCTGTTTTGCCTTCTCCTTCCATTTTTGTATGTTTCCTTTTTTCATCCTTTAAGTCATTCAGCCTTAGGAAACCGGAAGCTACTCAACACACTAATCACGGCATCGAATGGAAATAAAGGTGATTAAAATAATTAATTTTTTTAAAACTTAGGAAACATGTTTTTCACAATATGACATAATAAGGAAGGGAAAGTAAAACCATGCAATTAATCTGAATAAGTAGGTGAAGAGTTGAATAAATCACTAATTAAGCACAAAAGAACTCATGAAATATGGGTTTATCACCCACGTTAACTTTCACGTTAACTAAGTTAACGTGGTAGTTAACGTGGGCAAAAGTCCCACCTGGCAGCCTAACCATGCCTTCTTCAAACAGGCATAACTTGAGCCACAAAACTGAAAATGAGGTGATTCCAGTGGCATTGGAAAATAGGATTCCAGAGCTTTCCAAGCATATATGGCACTACATGGTGGACACTAAATTTGAGGGAGAAAACCTGCCCCAAAAGTGCAAAGATGAACATGGTATCAACCTGTAGTAATGCCAGCTGACCTCTTCACCTTCCAAGAAGTGTAGCTCGAGTTGTAGAGCTCCAAATGATGCGCTTCCAAAGGCATTGGAAAGTAGACATCCAGCGCTTTCCAATAATATATAATAGTATGGGGTGGACACTAAGTTTGAGCTCCAGAAACTGGCAATAATGAAGCCCTGATTGCTAGCGTTATTGGCTCTCAAGTTTTCCAGTAACGCTAGCAACTATGCCAGCGACCATGTCCACTTCAAAGGAGCATAACTTGAGCTACGGAGATCCAATTGAGGTGATTCCAGTTGCGTTACAAAGCTGACATTCAAAGCTTTCCAACGATATATAATACTTTATAGTGGGCATGAAATTGGAGCACAAACAAGAGGCATTGTTTAAGCCCCAAAAACACCAACTGGGCAGCAAGTGCAACGTTAGCCACAATAACTTTAGCACTAACGCCACACTTGTAGCGTTAGTGTGGCTAACTTTAGCACTAACTTTAGCACCTGGACCTCAACTTGACTCACTTCTCTCTCAAGTCCACTACAAAGCTCAAGCAAGCAAGCCTACAATTGTCAACCAATCAAGACCACAAGAAGCATCTAGAATAGGAATTTTCATTTAATTGTAATTTGCTTTTAATTTCATTTTGTAATTTAGAAGAGCCTATATAAAGGCCTTAGTATTTACATTGAAAACATCTTGGAAAGGGGGGACTGAAATTCCCTCCCCTCACACACTTTTCCTTCTCTTTCTTTTAGTTGTAATTTTCATTTATGAATGTTGAATTTTCAATTTCAGTTTGAATCTTCATCTTTACTTTTCTGCACTTTCTTTCTTTTCTATTTTTGTAGAGCAATGATCAACTAACTCTTTATATTGGGTTAGAGAGCTCTATTGTGATTCAATGGATTAAGTGTAGTTCTTATTCTTCTTCTTCTTCTTTCCTCTTGATTTTACTAGAGAGCTTTCGATCTTCATCCAATTGGGTAGTTATCTTGGAAAAGAAACTATTCATACTTGGATCTCTTCTGAACCTTGAAAGAGGAATGAAGAGATCATGCTAGAAATGTTTTCTCATGCTGGACCAAATTGGGTGTGGATGGATATGTGACTATAATCCTTCCAACACTTGATTTGGGAAATGCATGTGGTATAATCAGTGACCATACTTAATCTCTTCTCATGAGCAATTGACCAAGGAGATCAATGAATGCATTGATTGAGGATGAGATGAGAATGAACTTGATCCGGAGGATTGCAATATCTCTTGATCCCAATGTTCATTTTATTTTTAGTTCTTATATTTACTTTTCTTGCCATTTTACTTTTCTGCACTTTATTGCTTTCTTTACATTCATGCAATTTACATTCCCTTGTTACTCATCATCCAAATATGAATCGTCTAACTAGGATAATCAATTAACCATTGATTGCTTAATCCATTAATCTCTGTGGGATTCGACCTCACTCTTTTGTTAGTAATTACTTGACGACAATTCGGTACACTTGCCGAAGGGAAATTTGTTACGAGACAAGTTTTTCGTGCATCAAGTTTATGGCGCCGTTGCCGGGGATTAATTGTGATTAACAAACTACCGGTTGATTGATTTACTAGATTAGACACTTTTCTTTTGTCTATGTTTTCTTTTGTTTCTTATTTTCTTGTGCTAACTAACTGTTTTTGATATTGCCTCACTAGGAATTTCCTAATCTGTGACAATGGAGATTCCAATTTCTTTTGGTGATTATTGTTTGAGACATAGCTTTTTGCAGGAAGGAAAGGAGCATCCATCGTATTTTAGTCAATCAAATTTCATGGGAAACTCTCCACCACCACAGAATGATTCACTTAACTATGCTCATGGTGGGTGGGAGTATCAAGAACATGAAATGGGGTACTTTCCAGAGCCACAAAATGGTCCATATTTTGGTGAAATTGATCACTACTCAAGTTGTGGCTGGGAAGATCATAATCAAAGAGATTTCACTCATTCATACCCTATTCATCAAGAGCCATCACCTCTCAATTATACAACCTCACCTCCAAGTTTTACATGCCTGAATTCTTCATCATTTGAGTATGCCTCAGTACAAAAGTCTATCCCAAATCCATACAATTCATTTCACCATCCACAAAACTCAATCCACTACCCACAAGAGTCATACCACTTTCAGAACACACAACCACAAAACAACCAATTCCATTCACAAGCCAACCCCGCCCAACCATTACAACCTACCCAACCACCTTTAGATAAACTTGCTAGGGTGGAACTCATCATTGAAGAACTCAGAAAAAGTAGAGTAGAGGAGAGACTCACTAGGATAGAACTCCTCCTTGAAGAAATAATAAAAACAACTGAAGAGGAGAAAATAGCAAAAAGAGACCATGAAGAAAGATTGAGACAGAATGCACAACGCTATTCTGAAGAACAATTCATTGAAGAGCTGAGATTACAAAGAGAGACCACTTCACTCTCTCCAGAAATAGAGGAGTTCATTCAAAGGTCAAGAACAAGGGATGAATCAGAAGAACAAGAAAAAGAGGCAGTCATACCAAGTGAGATTCATATGAAGAAGGAGGAGGCTGTAAGAGTATATAAGCCCAAAGCTCCATACCCACAGAGGCTACTAAGGGTGACAAAGAAACATGCAAACTCACTCCCAAAAGGCTCAATGCAACATCATGCAGAAGAAATGGAGGAAGTCAATCAAGGGAGTCCACACAACTCCAATAAAACAGAGAGTTGCATAGAGGGTGAGTTCATTGAACCACCAATTCAAGAAGTTTTTGATGAAGAGGATGCTCCACCCATCATACAATACCCAAATCCTGAAATCAAGGTGGTAAAGGTAATCAACATGAACACTAACAAAAGGATGGTGACCAAGAAAAGAAGGACAATATTCATGAAGAAGAAAAGGTCAACCAAAAGCCATCCCACCCCTACCCCAACAAGCAAGTTTACTCAAGCTAACAACAGAAGAAGGCTTGCTGGGGAGAGGCACTCAAAACAAGGGGCATTAACTGGCTCCTCTTTCCTCTTGAGGTCATTCCTCTTAACAAACTGGAAGAAGAGGAAGAAAGTCGTGAACAACATGTCAAGCTAATGACATTAAAAGAGCGCTTGTTGGGAGGCAACCCAACCGTAGGTAATATTTCCATGCTTTGCTTAGTTTACTTTCAATAATTTGGCATATGATTGCACTCTAAGTTTGGTGTTGCCATGCAACAATTTGAATTTCAATCTTCACTGGGTACTTGCAACATTCTAGATTGACAGTGGCACACTAAGTTTGGTGTTGCCACTTAACTTTCATGCAAAGTACATGCCAACACCACTTATTAATGCAATCAAAATGTCTCTGTTTGTATCTCTTGTGTCTTTATTGTATCCTTAACCTTTCTTGCTGAAACACATGCATACTCACACTTCATTCTAAGACATTCATGATCCATCATGGACCCCGTCACCACTGTTTTAATTGTTGCTTGAGTAAAAGCAATCATTCTATGTCTGGTGTGGGAAGGGGAAGAATAGGAGGAAAAGGGTAACAACAATGAAGATAAAATACAAGGTGGTAAAGTTCCTTTCTCCTCTTACTTATTTCCAGCACTTTAATTTGCATGATTGTCTTCTATGTTCTTTGTATGTATGTGTGCTTTCTCCTTGTGAATAAGCATGTCAATTCTGTCTTTTAAACTTTTTATTGATTAAGGTTATGTTTTCTAGTCTGAATGTCATTACTGCATCCTTACTTTGCTTACTAGTATGCTTGTCCCTTTTGAATCAAATGAAAAGAGAATGAGTGTTTTATAAAAGACCAGAGTAGAGTTCATACCATGGAGTAAGTTCCTGAGTTTGTGGTGTGGTCATAAGTTAGCTAAGTTGGTTCAACCATAAGGTGGGAAGACAACTATCTGTCAGGAATACTATGCTTGAGACACACCCCATGAAACTAGCTAAATAAGAAGATCCTAATAAGAAAAAGGGAAGGAACAATAAAGGTTGAAAAATAAAAGAAAAAGAGTAAGCAATAAGGCTACGCACCAATGGTTTTAATCTTGAGGCATGTGTCTATGGTGCTCTTGTGTGAGGGATCTACTTGGATGAATAAGCTCTTAGGGGTGCCTTATCACTTGGTAACTTGGGTTAACTAACTCGGGATTATCAGCTGAAAGTCCACTATCAAGAGTAACCCTCACTACAGAGCATTTAGTAACCCAAAGAGGTGCTGGACACCAAGGTCTCAAGAAAAGAAAATAAATAAACTATATGCCTGTGGTGTGTATGTACGGGGGAGAGACTTGAGCAAGTAAGTCCTTAAGGGTACTTCAACACTTAGCACCTTGAACCAACTGGTTCGGGAGTGTTGGCTGAAAGCTTATTTTAAAGAGTTGCCCCCTTACAGAGCACTTAGCCTAAGAACAAAAATAAGCCCTGAAATGACAACAAAAGGATCAATGAATAAAAGTCTCATGGGATGCAATCACAGTGAGTATTCTAGGACATGATAAAGGTCTGAAAGCCAGGAATGAACCTAAGTTGCTATGAATGAAACCACCATAAAACCAGGGACATGACTTCCACAAAAATGACTCATTTCTCTTGGCATTCCATTCATCATTCTCTTGTTCCAGTACTTGCTTAGGGACAAGCAAGTTTTAAGTTTGGTGTTGTGATGCCAGGGCATTTTGGCCAGTTTCGCTGACCTTTTCTTTACTGTTTTTAGGGTAGTTTCATGCATTTCCTTAGGAAATAAGCTAGTTTTGGGTAGATATTCACTTACATCTTGATTCAAGCATACATTGTGCACTTTACATGATTTCATGAGGATTTTGCATGAATTTAATGATAAATTGGATGATGCATGATCCCATGATTAGGAGCAAGACTTTGATGCACTTTGTTTGATTGATTTTAGGCCAAAAGAAGAAGAGAATAGCCACGTTAGTGGCTACGTTAGTTACACTAATGTGGGCACTAACGTGGAAGGAAGGAAAGCCACAACATTAGTGAGAAAAGTTAGTGGCATTAACTTTGAAGAAGGAGAGCATAGAACGTTAGCAAGGAAGACCCACGTTAAGAGTCACGTTAGCTACACTAACGTGAACTCTAACGTAGGGACAAAAGGCACCAAGCAACGTTAATGGGGAAGGTGAGCGCCAATAACGCTTGCGAAAGGGGTATATGCCAACGTTAGTGGAAAAAGTGAGTGCCACTAACGTTTTCGAAGCAAAAGGACCCACGTTAGCTTCCACGTTAACTACATTAACGTAGGAACTAACGTGGAAGTAAAGGGAGATGCCAAAGTTAGTGAAAAAGGTGATCTCCACTAACGTTGGCAAAGCAAAAAGACCCACGTTAACTTCCACGTTAACTAAGTTAACGTGGTAGTTAACGTGGCAAAAGTCCCACCTGGCAGCCTGACCATGCCTTCTTCAAACACGCATAACTTGAGCCACAAAACTCCAAATGAAGTGATTCCAGTGGCATTGGAAAGTAGGATTCCAGAGCTTTCCAAGCATATATGGCACTACAGGGTGGACACTAAATTTGTGGGAGAAAACCTGCCCCGAAAGTGCAAAGATGAACATGGTATCAACCTGTAGTAAGGCCAGCTGACCTCTTCATCTTCCAAGAAGTGTAACTCGAGTTGTAGAGCTCCAAATGATGCGCTTTCAAAGGAATTGGAAATTAGACATCCAGGGCTTTCCAACAATATATAATAGTATGGGGTGGACACTAAGTTTAAGCTCCAGAAATAGGCAATAATGAAGCCCTGATCGCTAGCGTTATTGGCACTCAAGTTTTCCAGTAACGCTAGCAACTATGCCAGCGACCATGTCCACTTCAAAGGAGCATAACTTGAGCTACAGAGGTCCAATTGAAGTGATTCTAGTTGCATTAGAAAGCTGACATTCAGAGCTTTCCAACAATATATAATACTCTATAGTGGGCATGAAATTGGAGCACAAACAAGAGGCATCTTTTAAGCCCCAAAAACACCAACTGGGCAGCAAGTGCAACATTAGCCACAATAACTTTAGCACTAACGCCACACTTGTAGCGTTAGCGTGGCTAACTTTAGCACCTGGACCTCAGCTTGACTCACTTCTCTCTCAAGTCCACTTCAAAGCTCAAGCAAGCAAGCCCACAATTGTCAACCAATCAAGACCACAAGAAGCATCTAGAATAGGAATTTTCATTTAATTGTAATTTGCTTTTAATTTTATTTTGTAATTTAGGAGAGCCTATATAAAGGCCTTAATATTTACATTGAAAACATCTTGGAAAGGGGGGACTGAAATTCTGGAATGGGGGATTGAAGAGGGGTCTTCAGACTCCATCCCCTCACACACTTTTCCTTCTCTTTCTTTTAGTTGTATTTCATTTTTGAATGTTGAATTTTCAATTTCAGTTTGAATCTTCATCTTTACTTTTCTGCACTTTCTTTCTTTTCTATTTTTGTAGAGCAATGATCAACTAACTCTTTACATTGGGTTAGAGAGCTCTATTGTGATTCAATGGATTAAGTGTAGTTCTTATTCTTCTTCTTCTTCTTTCCTCTTGATTTTACTAGATAGCTTTCGATCTTCATCCAATTGGGTAGTTATCTTGGAAAAGAAAGTATTCATACTTGGATCTCTTCTGAACCTTGAAAGAGGAATGAAGAGATCATGCTAGAAATATTTTCTCATGCTGGACCAAATTGGGTGTGGATGGATATGTGACTATAATCCTTCCAACACTTGATTTGGGAAATGCATGTGGTATAATCAGTGACCATACTTAATCTCTTCTCATGAGCAATTGACCAAGGAATTGGCTATTGATCAAGATTTGAGAGATCGAATTACAAGGAATTGTAATTCGATCACTTAAGATTGCCAAGTAGATCAATGAATGCATTGATTGAGGAAGAGATGAGAATGAACTTGATCCGGAGGATTGCAATATCTCTTGATCCCAATGTTCATTTTATTTTTAGTTCTTATATTTACTTTTCTTGCCATTTTACTTTTCTGCACTTTATTGCTTTCTTTACATTCATGCAATTTACATTCCCTTGTTACTCATCATCCAAATCTGAATCGTCTAACTAGGATAATCAATTGACCATTGATTGCTTAATCCATTAATCTCTGTGGGATTCGACCTCACTCTTTTGTGAGTTATTACTTGACGACAATTCGGTACACTTGCCGAAGGGAAATTTGTTACGAGACAAGTTTTCCGTGCATCATCAAGACAGGAGCTGAATGAGTCTCCAAATACTGAGAAGTCATCCATGAAGACTTTCAGAAATTTTTCCACCATATCAGAGAAAATAGAGAGCATGCATCTCTGAAAGGTTGCAGGTACATTGCACACACCAAAAGGCATCCTTGTGTATGCAAATACTCCAGATGGACATGTGAATGCTATTTTCTCTTGATCCTGAGGATCTACTACAATTTGGTTATAACCTGAATAGCCATCGAAAAAGCATCTGGTCTATGAATGGTAAAGGAAAATGATCCTTTCTGGTGGCTGTATTGAGCCTTCTATAGTCAATACACATACGCCACCCTGTAACTGTTCTTGTAGGAACCAGTTCATTCTTTTTATTATGAACCACTGTCATGCCTCCCTTTTTGGGTACAACTTGGACAGGGCTCACCCAGGGGCTACCAGAAATGGGATAAATAATCCCAGCCTCTAGTAACTTAGTGACCTCTTTCTGCACCACCTCCTTCATGGCTAGATTTAGTCGCCTTTGTGGTTGAATCACTGGCTTAGCATCATCCTCCAATAGTTTCTTGTGCATGCATCTTGCTGGGCTAATGCCCTTAAGATCACTTATGGACCACCCAAGAGCTGTCTTGTGTGTCTTTAGCACCTGAATTAGTGCTCTCCCTTCTTGTGGATTTAACGCAGAGCTTATTGAAGCCAAAACATTTTGGCCAGTTTCACTGATCTTTTCTTTACTATTTTAGGGTAGTTTCATGCATTTTCTTAGGAAATAAGCAAGTTTTGGGTAAAATTTCACTTACATCTTGATTCAAGCAAGCATGATGCACTTTGCATAATTTCATGAGAATTTTGCATGAATTAAATGACAAATTGGATAATGCATGTCTCATGATGAGGATTAGAACTTTGATGCACTTTATTGTTTGATTTCAGGACAAAGGAAGCAAGAGAGAACCATGTTAGCAGCCACGTTAATCTAACTAACGTGACCACTAACGTGGAATGGGAGCTAGCTTGCAACGTTAATGAGAAAAGTAATCGCCAATAACGTCCTCAAAGCCATCATAGCCCACGTTAAGAGTCACGATAACTAAGTTAACGTGAACTCTAACGTGGAAGAAGAAAGTGGAGCCAACGTTAGTGACACTCACCTTTGTCACTAACGTTGGACCAAGCTCATATTGGCCATGTTAAGGGCCACGTTAAATTAGTTAACGTGGACTCTAACATTGAGAAGAAAAAGAATGGCTAACGTTAGTGACACTCACTGACGATCGTGATTTCTGCCAGTAAAGAATGTCATAAAAACAGTCGCGTTGTAGATATAGTCTCTAAACCGACAAAAATCCCTTTCGTACAAACGTTTTGGGTGTCACAAGTAACAAACCCCTTAAAAATTATTAACCGAGTATTCAAAACTCGGGTCATCTTCTCAAGGAACTGCGAGGAAGTATGTTCTTATTATTGGTTATAAAGGTTGTAATCAAGGTTTAGAAGGAGAGAAGCAAGTAATTTAAATGACGGGTGAATTAAATGGCAATTAAAAATAAATAATAACTGTAAAACAACTTTTGGCAAGATAAGGGAAATTAGAAGTCGAACTTAGTTATCCCTCTCAACAATAATGAAAGTTGTATCTTAATTCCACTTAGTTAACCTATGAAGCAAAGGTAAGTCAAGGGACTAATTAGTTTGACCTTCGAATCCTATTTATTTCCTAGGAAAAAGTTGGGATTATTGAAGTTCAGATCAATTAGCAAGATAACGATTATCAATTATGCTGAGTTCGATAATGTTGAGTCACTGACTTCTTAACCAAGACCAAAAGGGGAAAAAGTAAATTGCTGGAATAATAAAAGTGTCCTTAGATGGGAAGCAATGGCAACTTAAATCAAAGAGAACAATCATAAACTGAAAAATACCTTAAATATCATTAATTCAAATAGAAATCTATAACATGGAATAATTCATAATTTAAATTATAATAATCAATTCAAATATTGAAATCAAATAAATAAAAGTAAAATTGAAATAAAAGAAGATTAAAACCTGGATCCAGAGTTACTCCCAAAATAAGAAGAAGTCCTAAATCCTAAGAGAGAGAGAGAATCTCTCTCTAAACTAAATCTAAATCATGAAAACTAGAAATTGGCGAGCTCTCTTTTTGAATGGATGCATTCCTCCACTTAATAACCTCTAATCTATGCTTTCTGTACTTGGATCTGGGCCAAAAAGGGCTTCAGAAATTACTGGGGGCGTATTCTGTAAATTCTGATACGTGGCCTCTGTCACGCGTCCGCGTGGGTCACGCGGTCGCGTCATCTGGAGCTTTTCCTTTCCACGCGGTCGCGTCAGTCACGCGTCCGCGTCGTGGGTGTTCTACTCAAGGCGCGCGGTCGCGTCAGTCATGCGGCCGCGTCGCTGCTTCTTTGCTTCTGGCACGCGATCGCGTCGTCCATGCGATCGCGTGGATACCAGTTTCCTTAAAGCTTCGTTTTGCCTTCTCCTTCCATTTTTGTATGTTTCCTTTTTTCATCCTTTAAGTCATTCAGCCTTAGGAAACCTGAAGCTACTCAACACACTAATCATGGCATCGAATGGATATAAAGGTAATTAAAATAATTAATTTTTTTAAAGCTTAGGAAACATGTTTTTCACAATATGACATAATAAGGAAGGGAAAGTAAAACCATGCAATTAATGTGAATAAGTAGGTGAAGAGTTGAATAAATCACTCTAATTAAGCACAAAAGAACTCATGAAATATGGGTTTATCAACCTCCCCACACTTAAACACTAGCATGTCCTCATGCTAAATCCAAGGTAAATAATTAAGGTTAAAGTGATGGAATGTTATGAAATGCAACCTATGCTAAATGCATCTACCTAATGAGTCATGCAATTCTAATTCATCCACTCATATATAAAGCCTACATGTAGTCAAATTATTTCACATTCTCAAGGAGATATATATACATATATGGCTAACCCTCAAATAATAAAGCATTTTTTTGCAAATGAGATGAGAGAAAAAAAAACTTGCAAGACAATCAGAGATAAATGTTTAATGAGCTTTTGAACCCTCACTGGATTTTGTGTTTTCTCTCTAATCACTCAGTGTTTATTGGGTTAATCACTCTATTCTTCTTTTCATTCTTCCTTTCTATAACTTTGTTTTTCGTCTAACCAATCAACAATTATAGAACATAGTCATACCAAAACTCATGAGGTCTTTAATTAAGGTTGTAATGGGGTCAAGGCAAAGGGTAAGGATATATGTATAAGGCTAAGTGAGCTAATAAGTGAATCCTTAATTAGACTAAGATCTTACCTAACATACATACTTAGTAAAACAATGCTTCTTTACCTATTCTCCCTATTTTCTCGCTTTTGATGTCACATGCTCATGTTTCAATTCTTGTTTTTATCCTCATGTGCATTGCTTTTTATTTTGCATTGGGGAGTTCTTTTTGTATCCCCTTATTTACATGCTTGAAAACTAACCTTTTTTTTTTTGAATACACATGGTAATTTTAATTAATTTGAATTTTCATGAGCCTGCTTCCCAAAATTTTGAGTTGCTTTATTCTTTTTAATTTTTCTACCTTTTTTCTTTATCAACTATGTTCCCAATAAGTTTCCCACATTTTACTCTATTTATAATTTTCTATCTTAAGCTAACCAAGGATTCACTTGGGATTTTCTTTTGTTTTTCTGCTTAACGCTAGTAATTTGGCTAAAATAGAATAAGGGTTTTTTTTTTTTTTTAAAAAAAAAGCTCAAAGGGGGCTAACAAAGGTGATGTAAAAGGTAGGCTAATTTGGGATAAGTGAGCTAAAATCAAATGATGGCCTCAATCATTATTTTGAGATGTACCTATATTCTATAATCGGACATATAGACTAAAACAAAGTAAAGAACACCAGAATAAGAAAGAAGGTAACCATACAGTTAAGCTCAAAACTCACAGGCTATGTGTTCTCTAGCTGAAAAATCATTTATCACTTATGTATGTCATGCAGGTTTAGTTAAAAATTCTCATTATTCTCTTAAAAAGTAATTTAGGGTAGCCTTTGAAGTTTTAATGTTTCTCCTTGATGAAATGTTGTCAGTTTAACTACATCATCTAATGCTATATATACAAGGTTTTATGGATCTAAATCTATTATGTTCAAGTTCCTAGCTTGCTCTTTTTTATATTTGTCAATTTAAACTAAGCTATAACTAAGCTGTCTTATGTAAAAAAGGTAAACTATACTAATTGATCCACTAATAAGTTAGAATTGCAAACTAAACTAAATAACTAAAATGAACTAAATAACTAAAATATGAACAAAAAATGCAAAATGCAGAAAATAGAGTAAAATACACAAGTAGCAATGTATAAGTACTCAGAAAATAATAATAAAAGAAAAAGAGAAAAATACAGAAAAATATCCAAAATAAGAGAAAAAGTATGTAGTAGTTCACCAAAATAAATGCCAGAGATGGCGACCTCCCCACACTTAAAATGAAGCATCGTCCCCGATGCTCAATCAAGCCGGGTGTGAAGGAGTGTCATCACTGGTAGGGATGGTAGCTGGGGTCTCTGTGGCGGTGGTGGGCTGAGAGTCTGGCTGCTGTAGAGGGGGGACTGACTGGATCGGGATCTCCGGATTTGCAGCCTCAAGCTGATGTGGGGCCTCCTGCTGTGGTGTAGCGTGCTCTGTGCCTGCCTGTTGATGAGTCTCCGCCTGGGAATGAGGCTCCTCCTCGTGCTCATCCTCCTCCTCCTCTGATGGCTCTGATGGTGTGTCGGGCTCGGAGGGGATGCCGGCGCCCTGTCTGATCATCAGCTTCAGATGGGAATAGCGTCACTTGCTGCGGCGCTCCAATCTCTCATACCGGCGCCTGTTACGGCGCTCCATCTGATCAAGCTAGCGGAATAGATGGTGCACGAGGTGATAAACCGGCTCAGAGGCGGGTGAAGGTGCAGTGGTGGCAGCAGGGGCAGCTGGGGCAGCTGTGGATGAAGATGGTTCAGCAGACAGAGGGGCTGTCTCATCAGTAGCAGTGACAGGTGGTGGTCTGTAGCCCAAAGCAAGGAAGTTCCTGCTATGAGGGATGATCTTCCTGCAGTCCGCTGCTGGTGCTCGCTCATCGGCATCCTCCCAAGGCACATCAGCCTGACGGCCTAGCCGTGTAACCAGATAAGGAAAGGGGAGGGTGCCTCGGACGTGGACCCTGGCCATATAATGCTGGATAAAACGAGGCAAGTACAGGTCCTTATCCTCCAGCACACACCAGAAGAGGGTGATCATGGCAGTCGGGATCTCAGTCTCATGAGTACTCGGCATCACATAGTTGCTCAAGATCTGATGCCATAGCCGAGCCTCATCATTCAAGTACACTCTCTTGATCCCTCTAGGCATAGTGGTGTCCTGACCCATCTCCCAAGGAACAGCAGGGTCGAGAGCTATCCGTGCTTTCACAGCATCCCAATCAAACCGCATCTGGCCCATGTCCTCCTCAGCCTGTGCATAACCATTTGTCTGATCGGACTTGGCTGGGAGCTGGAGAACGGTCTCTATGGCCTCCTCAGTGACCAGAATTTACTTTCCCCTCAGGTTCACTGCATCTAGGGTAGTAAGGTAGTAGTTGCAATAGAATTCCCGTACCCAAGATGCATTGACCTCTGTCAGTGGTCTCTCCAGAAAGAACCAGCCCCTTTGCTTGATTTGCTTAGTGGTGTATTGCTGGAGGGCTTCTGGAATCTTCAAGGTACGTTCCAGGTATAGATTTCTAGAGTTTGCAAAAGTCGAGTACTTCAGCTCACAGTACCGGTTTGCAAATTTTATAGGATCAGTCGAAGGGAGCAGCTGGTCAGCTTTTTCCTACTGTGTCATGTTCTTCTCCCGCCATGAGGAATCGTGCATTAGAGCAATGATGGACTAGGAGGAATCTCTTCGCTTGCGCTTGCCAGTAGCCTTGCCTTTGCCTTTCCTTTGTGAGGCAAACATCCTGAAAAACAGAAAACCAGGAAATGGATAAAATAGGAAAGCAAATAGGCAATTTAAACAAAGGAAACTCAAAGCGGTAAGGGAGAAATAGAATAAGAAAAATGAGTAATTGAAATGTGATTGAATTAATGTTAAATGGAAAGAAAAAAAATCAATATGCCATAGTGAGAAAGTTAGAGGAAGTGAAAGTGATCAGAAAAGAGATCAAGAGGGTTAGTATGGTAAAAAGAAATTAGTAAATTAAAATTAGTGAGGTAGAAAAGTAAGTGGCATAGAAAAAATTCCATATAACAAAGATTCACAGGTAAGAATAGAAGTACTCATAATCGAATAAAGAAAACAGGGTGATGCTGATTCGAATAGAAATAAAGAAATCAGAAATTGGAATCAGTGAATCACAAATGCAGGTTATGAACCAGGAAATCAAAGAGGATAAGAAAGTGGCCCTAGCATTCATGAAATGGTTTGGGGGAAGCAGAGTAAAACAGAGTTGCCAAACCAAAACAAGAATGAAAACAATTTTCAAAAAATTTGGGCAGCATTCCGGCTAAAATTGGATTGTCCCGGAAAATAAACAGCAATCATATCAGTTCATATGAATTAAAAGAAATCAAGTTGCATGTACAGAGATATAAAATAAACATAAAAACTCAATGTAAACAGCAGCAACATACAAGAAAGCAGCATATGAATCATGATTATAGCAGCAACAGATTTGCACATAGGATAAAACAGAAGTAAGAACAGTACAAGGAAACAGACCTAGATCCACTAACCACAGCCTAAGCTACCTAACAACCTAAAAATCCACTACAACATGCAAGTCTAGCTATCCTAATCATGAACATAAACGGAAAAAAAATACAGAAAAGTGACGAACGGATAAAAAGGGTTGCGTGTTGCGGAACCTGGTAAGCGGAAGGGGTGGAACAGGGAAGAAGGTGGCTGCGGCGGCGTCCGGCGCGGTGGTGGTGCACGGCGTCGCGGTGGCAGCTGAGGGGGCAGTAGCGGAGGGAGGTATTAGGGTTAGTGAGAGAGGAAGAGGATAGGGGAAGGGAGGGCGGTGGTTGTTGCTGGCTGAAGGGGGTGAGTGGCTGATGAGCGGATAATTTATACGCTTTTTGGCATTGTTTTTAGTATATTTTTAGTAGGATCTAGTTACTTTTAGGGATGTTTTCATTAGTTTTTATGTTAAATTCACATTTCTGGACTTTACTATGAGTTTGTGTGTTTTTCTGTGATTTCAGGTATTTTCTGGCTGAAATTGAAGGACTTGAGCAGAAATCAGATTCAGAGGTTGAAGAAGGACTGCTGATGCTGTTGGATTCTGACCTCCCTGCACTCAAAGTGGATTTTCTGGAGCTACAGAACTCGAAATGGCGCGCTTCCAAATGAGTTGGAAAGTAGACATCCAGGGCTTTCCAGCAATATATAATAGTCTATACTTTGGCCAAGAATAAATGACGCAAAATGGCGTTCAACGCCAGCTCTCTGCCCAATTCTGGCGTCCTGCGCCAGAAAAGGATCCAAAACCAGAGTTGAACGCCCAAACTGGCACAAAAGCTGGCGTTCAACTCCAGGAATGACCTCTACACGTGTAACACTCAAGCTCAGCCCAAACACACACCAAGTGGGCCCTGGAAGTGGATTTATGCATCAATTACTTACTTCTGTAAACCCTAGTAGCTAGTTTATTATAAATAGGACCTTTTACTATTGTATTAGGTATCTTTGATCAGTTGTATGCTATCTTAGATCACGTTTGAGGGCTGGCCTCTCGGCCATGCCTGGACTCTCACTTATGTATTTTCAACGGTAGAGTTTCTACACTCCATAGATTAAGGTGTGGAGCTCTGCTGTTCCTCAAAGATTAATGCAAAGTACTACTGTTTTCTATTCAATTCATCTTGTTTCGCTTCTAAGATATTCATTCGTACTTCAATCTGAATGTGATGAACGTGACAATCATCATCATTCCCTATGAACGTGTGCATGACAACCACTTCCGTTCTACCTTAGACTGAATGAGTATCTCTTAGATCTCCTAACCAGAATCTTCGTGGTGTAAGCTAGAATGATGGCGACATTCAAGAGAATCTGGAAGGTCTAAACCTTGTCTGTGGTATTCCGAGTAGAATTCAATGAATGAATGACTGTGATGAGCTCCAAACTCGCGATTGCGGGGCGTTAGTGACAGACGCAAAAGGATAGTAAATCCTATTCCAGCATGATCGAGAACCGACAGATGAATAGCCGTGCCGTGACAAGGTGCGTTGACCATTTTCACTGAGAGGATAAGATGAAGCCATTGACAAGGGTGATGCCTCCAGACGATTAGCCGTGCCGTGACAGGGCATTGGATCATTTTCCTGAGAGATGACCGAAGGTAGCCATTGACAGTGGTGATGTATCACATAAAGCCAGCCATGGAAAGGAGTAAGACTGATTGGATGAAGATAGCAGGAAAGCAGAGGTTCAGAGGAACGAAAGCATCTCTATTCGCTTATCTGAAACTCTCACCAATGATTTACATAAGTATTTCTATCCCTATTTTATTATATTATTTTCGAAAACTCCATAACCATTTGATATCCACCTGACTGAGATTTACAAGGTGACCATAGCTTGCTTCATACCGACAATCTCCGTGGGATTCGACCCTTACTCACGTAAGGTATTACTTGGACGACCCAGTGCACTTGCTGGTTAGTTATGCGAAGTTGTGAAGATATGTTTAGACCATGGTCCTGTGCATCCGTTTTTGGTGCCATTGCCAGGGAATCAATTTCGAACAACAATTCACAACCTGAGTAGCAATTTCGCATACCAAGTTTTTGGCGCCGTTGCCGGGGATTGTTTGAGTTTGGACAACTGACGGTTCATCCTGTTGCTCAGATTAGGTAATTTTCTTTTTGTTTTGCTTTCAAAAATTTTTCAAAAAAAAATTTTTCTTTTGTTTTCGGAAAAAAAAAATTAGTTTTCAAAAATATATTTTTATTCAAAATTTTTAAGAATGAATTCTAGTGTTTCATGAAGCATGCGAAGCCTGGCTGGCTGAAAAGCCATGTCTAAATTCATTTGGACTGAGGCTTGCAATTTGTTATCAAGAGCAAGTTAGTTGTTGTTATTCCATCTGCTACTGTTCCTGATTTACATGCTGAAGCTTGGCTGGCCATTGGCCATGTCTAGTGTTTTGGACCGGAGCTTTTTATTGAAAGCTTGGTTGGCTAGTGAGCCATGTCTAATTCCTGGACTGAAGCTTTAGACTAAGAATGCAAGATTCCTGGAATTCATATTAAAAATTTTGGAATCCTTATTTTTCTTTTTCAATTAATTTTCGAAAAAAAAAATTTAGAAAATCATAAAAATCAAAAAAATATTTTTGTGTTTCTTGTTTGAGTCTTGAGTCATGTTATAAGTTTGGTGTCAGTTGCATATGCATCTTGCTTTTTTCGAAAATATCATGCATTCATAGTGTTCTTCATGATCTTCAAGTTGTTCTTGGTAAGTCTTCTTGTTTGATCTTTGCATTTGCATGTTTTGTGTCTTTTCTTGTTTTTCATATGCATTCTTGAATTCGTAGTGTCTACGCATTAAAGAATTCTAAGTTTGGTGTCTTGCATGTTTTCTTTGCATTAAAAATTTTTCAAAAATGTGTTCTTGATGTTCATCATGATCTTCATAGTGTTCTTGGTGTTCATCTTGACATTCATAGCATTCTTGCATGCATCACATGTTTTGATCTAAAATTATCATGCATTGCATCATTTTTCTTGTTTTTCTCTCTCTTCATAAAAAAAAATTCAAAAATAAAAAAAAAATATCTTTCCCTTTTTCTCTCATCAAATTCGAAAATTTGAGTTGACTTTTTCAAAAATTTTTAAAAAAAAAAAAATCTAGTTGTTTTTATGAGTCAAATCAAATTTTCAATTTAAAAATCTCATCTTTTTCAAAAATCAAATCTTTTCAAACTTCTTAGTTATTTTCGAAAATTCCAAAAATATTTTTCAAAAACCTTTTTCTTAATTTTATATCAAATTTTCGAAAATAACAATAACAATTAATGTTTTGATTCCAAAATTTCAAGTTTGTTACTTGCTTGTTAAGAAAGATTCAAACTTTGAGTTCTAGAATCATATCTTGTGATTTCTTGTGAATCAAGTCATTAATTATGATTTTAAAAATCAAATCTTTTTCAAAACTAATTTCTATCATATCTTTTCAAAATATCTTCTTATCTTTTCTTTTTCAAAAGTTTGATTTCAAAATATCTTTTCTAACTTCCTAACTTCTTATCTTTTCAAAATTTATTTCAACTAACTAACTAACTTTTTGTTTGTTTCTTAACTTTTTCAAAACTACCTAACTAACTCTCTCTCTCTCTAATTTTCGAAAATATCTTCCCTCTTTTTCAAAAAAAATTTCTTTTTTATTAACTAATTATTTTTATTTTTGATTTTAAAATTTTTCGAAAAAATACTAACCTTTTTCAAAAACTTTTTTCAAAAATCACTAACTCTTTTTCAAAATTTATTTTCGAAAATTCCTTCTCTCTCATCTCCTTCTATTTATTTATTCATTCACTAACATCTCATCTCACATCTCTGCCCTCCTCACAGTTGTGTTTCTTTCCTTACATCACATTCTTTGTCTTCTTCTTTTCTTCCACTCACAAAGGGATCCCTATACTGTGGTATAAAGGATCCATATTATTATTATTATTATTTTTTCTGTGCCCTCTTCTTTGTCATATGAGCAGGAGCAAGGACAAGAATATTCTTGTTGAAGCAGATCTAGAACCTGAAAGGACTCTGAAGAAAAAATTAAGAGAAGCTAAATTATAACAATCCAGAGATAACCTTTCAGAAATTTTCGAACAGGAAGAGGAGATGGCAGCCGAAAATAATAATAATGCAAGGAGAATGCTTGGTGACTTTACTGCACCTAATTCCAATTTACATGGAAGAAGCATCTCCATTCCTGCCATTGGAGCAAACAACTTTGAGCTGAAACCTCAATTAGTTTCTCTGATGCAGCAGAACTGCAAGTTTCATGGACTTCCATCTGAAGATCCTTTTCAGTTCTTAACTGGATTCTTGCAGATATGTGATACTGTTAAGACTAATGGAGTAGATCCTGAAGTCTACAGGCTCATGCTTTTCCCTTTTGCTGTAAGAGACAGAGCTAGAATATGGTTGGACTCTCAACCTAAAGATAGCCTGAACTCTTGGGATAAGCTGGTCACGGCTTTCTTAGCCAAGTTCTTTCCTCCTCAAAAGCTGAGCAAGCTTAGAGTGGATGTTCAGACCTTCAAACAGAAAGAAGGTGAATCCCTCTATGAAGCTTGGGAAAGATACAAACAGTTGACCAAAAAGTGTCCTTCTGACATGCTTTCAGAATGGACCATCCTGGATATATTCTATGATGGTTTATCTGAGTTATCAAAGATGTCATTGGATACTTCTGCAGGTGGATCCATTCACCTAAAGAAAACGCCTGCAGAAGCTCAAGAACTCATTGACATGGTTGCTAATAACCAGTTCATGTACACTTCTGAGAGGAATCCTGTGAGTAATGGGACGCCTATGAAGAAGGGAGTTCTTGAAATTGATACTCTGAATGCCATATTGGCTCAGAATAAAATATTGACTCAGCAAGTCAATATGATTTCTCAGAGTCTGCATGGAATGCAAGCTGCATCCAACAGTACTCAAGAGGCTTCTTATGAAGAAGAAGCTTATGATCCTGAGAACCCTGCAATAGCAGAGGTGAATTACTTAGGTGAACCTTATGGAAACACCTATAACTCATCATGGAGAAATCATCCAAATTTCTCATGGAAGGATCAAAGGCCTCAACAAGGCTTTAATAATGGTGGAAGAAACAGGTTTAACAATAATAAACCTTTTCCATCATCCACTCAGCAACAGACAGAGAACTCTGAACAAAATACTTCTAATTTAACAAACTTAGTCTCTGATCTATCTAAGGCCACTATAAGTTTCATGAATGAAACAAGATCTTCCATTAGAAATCCGGAAGCACAAGTGGGCCAGCGGAGTAAAAGGATCACTGATATCCCTCCTAGTACTCTCCCAAGCAATACAGAAGAGAATCCAAAAGGAGAGTGCAAGGCCATTGACATAAGCACAATGGCCGAACCCAAAGAGGGAGAGGAGGACGTGAATCCCAGTGAGGAAGACCTCCTGGGACGTCCAGTGGTCAACAAGGAGCTTCCCTCTGAGGAACCAAAGGACTCTGAGGCTCATCTAGAGACCATAGAGATTCCATTGAACCTCCTTATGCCATTCATGAGCTCTGATGAGTATTCCTCTTCTGAAGAGAATGAGGATGTTACTGAAGAGCAAACTACCAAGTTCCTTGGTGCAATCATGAAGCTAAATGCCAAATTATTTGGTATTGAAACTTGGGAAGATGAACCTCCCTTGTTCACCAATGAACTAAGTGATCTGTATCAACTGACATTACCTCGGAAGAGTCAGGATCCTGGAAAGTTCATAATACCTTATACCATAGGCACCATGATCTTTAAGGCTCTGTGTGACCTTGGTTCGGGAATAAACCTCATGCCCCTCTCTGTAATAGAGAAACTGGGAATCTATGGGGTGCAAGCTGCTAAAATCTCATTAGAGATGGCAGACAATTCAAGAAAACAGGCTTATGGACAAGTAGAGGACGTGTTAGTAAAGGTTGAGGGCCTTTACATCCCTGCTGATTTCATAGTCCTGGATACTGGAAAGGAAGAGGATGAATCCATCATCCTAGGAAGACCTTTCCTAGCCACAGCAAGAGCTGTGATTGATGTGGACAGAAGAGAATTGATCCTTCAATTAAATAAGGACAACCTTGTGTTTACAACTCAAGGATATCTCTCTGCATCCATGGAGAGGAAGCATAAAGAGCTTCTCTCAAAGCAGAGTCAAACAAAGCTCCCATAGTCAAACTCTAAGTTTGGTGTTGGGAGGCCACAACCAAACTCTAAGTTTGGTGTTGAACTCCCATATCCAAATTCTAAGTTTGGTGTTGGAGAGTCTCAACAAAGCTCTGCACGCTTGTGAGGCTCCATGAGAGCCCACTGTCAAGCTATTGACATTAAAGAAGCGCTTGTTGGGAGGCAACCCAATGTTTATTTATCTAATTTTATTTTTGTTTTTCATGTTTTCTTAGGTTCATGATCATGTGGAGTCACAAAATAAACAAAAAAATTAGAAACGGAATTAAAAATAGCAGAAGAAAAATCACACCCTGGAGGAAGCATCTGCCTGGCGTTCAACGCCAGAACAGAGCATGGTTCTGGCGCTGAACGCCCAAAATGGGCAGCAACCTGGCGCTGAACGCCCAGAACAAGCATGGTTCTGGCGTTCAACGCCATAAATGGCAACAAATGGGCGTTGAACGCCCAAAATGGGCACCAACCTGGCGCTGAACGCCCAGAGTTGTGTGCATGGGCATTTTACATGCCTAATGGGTGCAGGGATGTAAATCCTTGACACCTCCGGATCTGTGGACACCACAGGATCACCTCAAGATCTGTGGACACCACATGATCATCTCAGGATCTGTGAATCCCACAGGATCCCCACCCACCTCACCCTCTCTCTCTCCATTCATGGTCATCACTTCTATTTTCCATTTACCACTCACATCCATACACCCACTACCTTCAAAATTCAACATCTCTCTCCCACCCAATCCCACCCATATGGCCGAATACACACATCCATCCATCTCCTCTATATCTTCTTCCTCTTCTATTCTTTCTTCTTTTGCTCGAGGGCGAGCAACATTCTAAGTTTGGTGTGGTAAAAGCATAGCTTTTTTGTTTTTTTTCCATAACCATTGATGGCACCTAAGGCCAGAGAAACCTCTAAGAAGAGGAAAGGGAAGACAAAAGCTTCCATCAAGGGTCTATAGCTCAGTGGTCGAACATTTGACTGCAAATCAAGAAATCCCTGAGATACCTCAGGGGATACATTTTCTTCCACACAATTATTGGAAGCAACTAAGGGTGGAACATCAAGAGCACTCCATCATCCTTCATGAAATCAGAGAAGATCTAAAAGCAATGAGGGAGGAGCAACAAAGACAAGGAAGAGACATAGAAGAGCTCAAGGACATCATTGGTTCCTCAAGAAGGAAATGCCACCATCACTAAGGTGGATTCATTCCTTGTTCTTACTTCTTCTATTTTTTCGTTTTCTATGTTGTGTGCTTATCTATGTTTGTGTCTTCATTACATGATCATTAGTAAGTAGTAACTATGTCTTAAAGTTATGAATGTCCTATGAATCCATCACCTCTCTTAAATGAAAAATGTTTTAATTCAAAAGAACAAGAAGTACATGAGTTTCGAATTTATCCTTGAACTTAGTTTAATTATATTGATGTGGTGACAATGCTTCTTGTTTTCTGAATGAATGCTTGAACAGTGCATATGTCTTTTGAAGTTGTTGTTTAAGAATGTTAAATATGTTGGCTCTTGAAAGAATGATGACTAGGAGACATGTTATTTGATAATCTGAAAAATCATAAAAATGATTCTTGAAGCAAGAAAAAGCAGCAAAGAACAAAGCTTACAGAAAAAAAAAAAGTAGGCGAAAAAAATAGAAAGAAAAAGAAAAAGCAAGCAGAAAAAGCCAAAAGCTCTTAAAACCAAGAGGCAAGAGCAAAAAGCCAATAACCCTTAAAATCAAAAGGCAAGGGCAAATAAAAAGGATCCCAAGGCTTTGAGCATCAGTGGATAGGAGGGCCTAAAGGAATAAAATCCTGGTCTAAGCGGCTAAACCAAGCTGTCCCTAACCATGTGCTTGTGGCGTGTAGGTGTCAAGTGAAAACTTGAGACTGAGCGGTCAAAGTCAAGGTCCAAAGCAAAAAAAAAAAGAGTGTGCTTAAGAACCCTGGACACCTCTAATTGGGGACTTTAGCAAAGCTGAGTCACAATCTGAAAAGGTTCACCCAAATTATGTGTCTGTGGCATTTATGTATCCGGTAGTAATACTGGAAAACAAAGTGCTTAGGGCCACGGCCAAGACTCATAAAGAAGCTGTGTTCAAGAATCATCATACTAAACTAGGAGAGTCAATAACACTATCTGAACTCTGAGTTCCTATAGATGCCAATCATTCTGAACCTCAATGGATAAAGTGAGATGACAAAACTATTCAAGAGGCAAAAAGCTATAAGTCCCGCTCATATGATTGAAGCTATGTTTCATTGATAGTTTGGAATTTATAGTATATTCTCTTCTTTTTATCCTATTTGATTTTTAGTTGCTTGGGGACAAGCAACAATTTAAGTTTGGTGTTGTGATGAGCGGATAATTTATACGCTTTTTGGGATTGTTTTTAGTATGTTTTTAGTAGGATCTAGTTACTTTTAGGGATGTTTTCATTAGTTTTTATGTTAAATTCACATTTCTGGACTTTACTATGAGTTTGTGTGTTTTTCTGTGATTTCAGGTATTTTCTGGCTGAAATTGAGGGACTTGAGCAGAAATCAGATTCAGAGGTTGAAGAAGGACTGCTTATGCTGTTGGATTCTGACCTCCCTGCACTCAAAGTGGATTTTCTGGAGCTACAGAACTCGAAATGGCACGCTTCCAATTGAGTTGGAAAGTAAATATCCAGGGCTTTCCAGCAATATATAATAGTCCATACTTTGGCCAAGAATAGACGACGCAAACTGGCGTTCAACGCCAGCTCTCTGCCCAATTCTGGCGTCCAGCGCCAGAAAAGGATCCAAAACCAGAGTTGAACGCCCAAACTGGCACAAAAGCTGGCGTTCAACTCCAGAAATGACCTCTACACGTGTAACACTCAAGCTCAGCCCAAACACACACCAAGTGGGCCCTGGAAGTGGATTTATGCATCAATTACTTACTTTTGTAAACCCTAGTAGCTAGTTTATTATAAATAGGACCTTTTACTATTGTATTAGGTATCTTTGATCAGTTGTATGCTATCTTAGATCACGTTTGAGGGCTGGCCTCTCGGCCATGCCTGGACTCTCACTTATGTATTTTCAACGGTAGAGTTTCTACACTCCATAGATTAAGGTGTGGAGCTCTGCTGTTCCTCAAAGATTAATGCAAAGTACTACTGTTTTCTATTCAATTCATCTTGTTTCGCTTCTAAGATATTCATTTGTACTTCAATCTGAATGGGATGAACGTGACAATCATCATCATTCCCTATGAATGCGTACCTGACAACCACTTCCGTTCTACCTTAGACTGAATGAGTATCTCTTAGATCTCCTAACCAGAATCTTCGTGGTGTAAGCTAGAATGATGGCGGCATTCAAGAGAATCCGGAAGGTCTAAACCTTGTCTGTGGTATTCCGAGTAGGATTCAATGAATGAATGACTGTGACGAGCTCCAAACTCGCGATTGCGGGGCGTTAGTGACAGACGCAAAAGGATAGTAAATCCTATTCCAGCATGATCGAGAACCGACAGATGAATAGCCGTGCCGTGACAGGGTGCGTTGACCATTTTCACTGAGAGGATAAGATGAAGCCATTGACAAGGGTGATGCCTCCAGACGATTAGCCGTGCCGTGACAGGGCATTGGATCATTTTCCGGAGAGATGACCGAAAGTAGCCATTGACAGTGGTGATGTATCACATAAAGCCAGCCATGGAAAGGAGTAAGACTGATTGGATGAAGATAGCAGGAAAGCAGAGGTTCAGAGGAACGAAAGCATCTCTATTCACTTATCTGAAACTCTCACCAATGATTTACATAAGTATTTCTATCCCTATTTTATTATATTATTTTCGAAAAGTCCATAACCATTTGATATCCACCTGACTGAGATTTACAAGGTGACCATAGCTTGCTTCATACCAACAATCTCCGTGGGATTCGACCCTTACTCACGTAAGGTATTACTTGGACGACCCAGTGCACTTGCTGGTTAGTTATGCGAAGTTGTGAAGATATATTTAGACCATGGTCCTGTGCATCCGTTTTTGGTGCCATTGCCAGGGAATCAATTTCGAACAACAATTCACAACCTGAGTAGCAATTTCGGATACCAGTGGCGGAGAGGGGGGCGCGGCTAGATGGCCGGCGGTGGCTGGGCGGTGCTCGCGGAGGTGGCTGTGGTGGAAAGGGGAGGAGAGAGGAAGAAGGAAGAACAGAGAAGGGGAGGGGATGGTACGGCGGCGGCGTCTGGGCGGCGGCGGCGTCGGGGTGGTGGTGTGGTGGCTGGCCGGCGGTGGCTGGGGGAAGAAGAACAGAGAAGGAGAAGAGGGTTGGGAGTGAAGGGGGGGCTGCGCGACTGATAGGGTTCGCGTGTCTGGGGGGGTTATATTTTCGAATCCACGCGGCCGCGTGGGGCACGCGGTCGCGTGGTTGGGGTGAAATTGGGGGAGACGCGATCGCGTGGGGCGCGCGATCGCATGAGAGGGGGGAAAAGAGGGGTGACGCGATTGCGTGGGTCGCGCGATTGCGTCGCTGGAATTCGTATGGGGTGATATGCAATCCATGCGACGCGATCGCGTCGCTCACGCGGTCGCGTGGGATTGGTAATGGGTAAGTGACGCGATCGTATGGGGCATGCGATCGCGTGGGCCAATTTGTGCGAAACGCACAAGAGCCGCATGATTCCAGCCCAACTTTCTGTTCGTTGGATTCTTACGCCGATATATATATATCACGCGGCCGCGTGGGTCACGCGGTCGCATGGGTGGTGTTTTTCGCGATATGACGCGATCGCATGGGGCATGTGGTCTCGTCGTGCAACCCCCTTTTTTTTTTTAACTGAAAAATGCAGGATGTAGTGATTAACATGAATGCTATGCATGATTCCAGGTTAATGTTAAAATAAAAAAAAGGGAAAATTGAAAACAATAAATAAGAAATAGATTGAGAAAGAAGCGACCATACCATGGTGGGTTGTCTCCCACCTAGCACTTTTAGTTAAAGTCCTTAAGTTGGACATTGGAAGAGTATCCTGTTATGGTGGCTTATGTTTAAATTCGTCCAAAAATTTCCACCAGTGCTTGGAATGCCAATAGCCTCCGGGGTCCCAAACTAGGCATGTAAAGCTTCTGAGCAGCTTCAAACAGATATTCAGCCTCCTGGGATGACAAATGTCAGAATATAATCCATGATCCTAAGCTGTGTTTTTAGATTCGCCTCCGTTTTGATTTGTAAGTTTCCATTCGGGCGGGTTAAAAAGTAGAATCTCACCGTGGTGACCAAACGTTCTCCATGATTCATGTAATTGAGCATGATACTAATCCGTGTACTTCGAGGTGAAGCATGGAACCTTATTGAACCTGGTGCACCAGTTCCGAGTACGAGCCAATTCCCTCTTACTCTTAAAGCCGCAGAGAGCTTTAAGTTGGCCATCTATTTCAAGCAAACCATATTCAAGTGAATAAGTAAAATTATAAGTTAAGGATTGTACCCACTTGAAGCTTGTATTAGGTGGTAATGGCCTTGGGATAGGTGTTTTTGGTGGTTCTGCAAGTTCCGTTTCCTTGTGCTCTTCTGTGAATTCTTCCACTTCCTTGCAAAGATCTTCAATTATATCTGTATCCTGGTCAAAGTCTTCTATGTCTTCCTCATCACTCGAGTTATAGATTGGAGGTTGAGAGAAATCTACCTCCGCATCATCTTCATATTCACTTGGAGAAAATTCTTCGATCTCAGAGAATTCACTTGCAGACGCAAGTTCATCACTAGGAGAAATAGACTTGTGACTATCATCATCAAGGAAATTTGCTTCTTGGATTATTCCGTCTGATTCTTCGTAAACGACTTGCCTTGGAGATTGTACGGTATCTTCCTTAGCATCAACTGTAGCATCTTGGACGGAGTTTTCCTCAATTTTGGATTCCCAAGGAAGTTCAGCATCTCCTAGATCTTCAACCAACTCTTCTTCTTGAACAATGACAGCTTCTTCCACTTGTTCTAGTACGAATTCATTCTCTGTCTTGTCCATTAGAGTGTCTAGTATTTCTTTCATGCTATGCTCTTCATCGGGCTGTCCACATGGAGCTGTGGTTGATCCTTGTATATTTGAGCGCCTAGTGGCCCATTGAATTAGTGCTTGCTCCAGTTGTTGAATGGTTGTTTGAAATTTAATTACTGTTTCTTTTAGGCGATCCTCTGCTTCGTGGTTTGCCGGACTTGGACATGATACAAAAGAAAGTGGTGATGATTGGGAACGATTGGATTGGTATTGGGGCAAGGAAGGATCATATGATGATGAATGGTGAAGAGAAGCTCGTGAGTGTGGTGGTTCGAGGTTATGTTGAAAGGATGGTTCATATGCACGGGGTGGGGCTTGTTGGCAGTTACAAGGTTGTCCACCATGTTTTTCAGCTGGGTATGCACGGTAGAATGGTCTTTGTCCAGGATATCTCGGAGGGTGTTGCTGCCAAAAGGGTTGATTAGATCCTCTTGGTTCCATCCATCCTTGATTGGTCTGACCTTGATGCACATTCCTGCTGTAACTTCTATTTCCTTTAACAATATTAGAACCAAACTCAAAGCGAGAGGGGTACGAGTTCATAGTAGCAAATAAAGATAAAAAGGAAAAACAAAAATAAATAAACAAGCAAAAGAAAAATATTTACAATAACCAATAATAAGGCACACGTTAGCAGTTCCCCGACAACGGCGTCATTTTGACGATCATGATTTCTGCCAGTAAAGAATGTCATAAAAACAGTCACGTTGTAGATATAGTCTCTAAACCGACAAAAATCCCTTTCGTAAAAATGTTTTGGGTGTCACAAGTAACAAACCCCTTAAAAATTGTTAACTGAGTATTCAAACCTCGGGTCGTCTTCTCAAGGAACTGCGAGGTATTATGTTCTTATTATTGGTTATAAAGGTTGTAATCGGGGTTTAGAAGGTGAGAAGCAAGTAATTTAAATGACGAGTGAATTAAATGGCAATTAAAAATAAATAATAACTGTAAAACAACTTTTGGCAAGATAAGGGAAATTAGAAGTCCAACTTAGTTATCCCTCTCAACAATAATGAAAGTTGTATCTTAATTCCACTTAGTTAACCTATGAAGCAAAGGTAAGTCAAGGGACTAATTAGTTTGACCTTCGAATCCTATTTATTTCCTAGGAAAAAGTTGGGATTATTGAAGTGCAGATCAATTAGCAAGATGACGATTATCAATTATGCTGAGTTCGATAATGTTGAGTCACTGATTTCTTAACCAAGACCAAAAGGGGAAAAAGTAAATTGCTGGAATAATAAAAGTGTCCTTAGATGGGAAGCAATGGCAACTTAAATCAAAGAGAACAATCATAAACTGAAAAATACCTTAAATATCATTAATTCAAATAGAAATCTGTAACATGGAATAATTTATAATTTAAATTATAATAATCAATTCAAATATTGGAATCAAATAAATAAAAGTAAAATTGAAATAAAAGAAGATTAAAACCTGGATCCAAAATTACTCCCAAAACAAGAAGAAGTCCTAAATCCTAAGAGAGAGAGAGAATCTCTCTCTAAACTAAATCTAAATCATGAAAACTAGAAATTGGTGAGCTCTCTTTTTGAATGGATGCATTCCTCCACTTTATAACCTCTAATCTATGCTTTCTGTACTTGGATATGGGCCAAAAAGGACTTCAGAAATTGATGGGGGCGTATTCTGTAAATTCTGATACGTGGCCTCTGTCACGCGTCCGCGTGGGTCATGCGGTCGCGTCATCTGGAGCTTTTCCTTTTCCTAAGCCCAATGAATTCCCCATTTCTAATCTTACCCATTTTCTTTAATTTCTGCAATTTACTTTTATGAGCATCTTCCCCATTCCCATTTAAGATTCTGCAATTTACTTTCCGTCATTTATTTTCAGCTCTTTACTTTCAGCATTTACATTTTATGCTATTTACTTTCCCGCCATTTAATTTCCTGCAACTCTCAAACCAAATTCTGCTTCGCTCAACTAGAACATTCCTCTAATTAAAGTTGCTTGACCAATCAATCCCTGTGGAATTCGACCTCACTCTATTGTGAGTTTTTACTTGACGACAATTCGGTATACTTACCAAAGGAAAATTGTTGAGAGACAAGTTTCCGTGCATCAAGTTTATGGCGCCGTTGCCGGGGATTGATTTTGTATCAACAATGATTAAATTGGAGGATAACTAGATTGAGCATTTTTCTTTTGTTTGATTTAAGTTCATTTGAGTAATTTACTTTCTGTTCCGTTATTTTCTTCCCTTTCCCCTATCCATTTTCATAGTTGTTTACAATTCAGTCCACTAACCCACTAACTGTTTGATATATTGCATCACTCACACAAATATTATTTCTGTAGAAATTACTTTCTGCATCTATTTTCTTGCTTGTGTCTTGTTGGTTGTATGATAGGGAGAAGAAGCGGGGCTTCAACTTCATTTGATTCTGAACCTGAGAGGAAAGCAAAAGGAAAGAGAGTAGTTGGTGTTGAGGAAGAGGAGGAGTACTTTGAACCAGATATGGATAAGAACATGGAGAACCATCATGAAGAAGAAGCTCCCAACCATGGCCGAGAAGGTCCAGCACCTCAGGCTGGGCAAGAGAAAAGGGTTCTGGGTTCTTACATCAACCCAAACCCAGAAAATTGAGGAAGCAGCATCCAAAGGCCAACCATACATGCCAACAACTTTGAACTAAAGCCACAGCTCATCACCCTTGTTCAGAACAATTGTTCATTTGGAGGAGGTGTCCAAGAAGACCCCAATCAACATCTAACCACCTTCCTGAGGATATATGATACTGTGAAGTCTAATGGTGTTCATCCTGACACCTATAGACTACTTCTGTTCCCTTTCTCACTCAAGGATAAGGCATCTGAATGGCTGGAATCCTTCCCAAAGGAGAGTTTAGCAACCTGGGAAGATGTGGTGAACAAATTCTTGGCAAGATTCTATCCTCCTCAATGGATCAACAGGCTGAGAGCTGAGGTGCATATGTTCAATGAATGGGTGCAGCTACACATTTTCTATGAAGGCCTTTCTTATGAATCGAAGAAGGCAGTAGACTATTCATCCGGGCGATCTCTGAACAAGAAGAAGACCATTGAGGAGGCCATAGATGTTATTGAGACTGTAGCAGAGAATGACTACTTCTATGCCTCCGAAAGAGGTAACACTAGAGGAGTGATGGAGCTAAACAATGTAGATGCACTACTGGCCCAAAACAAGCTCATTACCAAGAAATTAGCTGACCTCACCAAGAAGATGGAGAGGAACCAAGTAGCAGCAATCACCACCTCATCAACAACCCAAGACGGAGAAGATGAAGAAGCAGAGGGTAGTCAGGAGCAAGCCAACTACATTGGGAATTCACCTAGGCAAAATCATGACCCATACTCCAAGACCTATAACCCTGGTTGGAGGAATCACCCAAACTTTCGGTGGAGAAATCAACAGGATCAAGGCCAAGATCAAAGACGTCACAACCCCAACAACCATGCAGCTCACAAAAATTCCACACAAAGATCATATCAACATCACCCTAACAACACCTCTCAACATCCATACCAAAACCAAAACAACCCTTCTCACCCATCCACTCTCAACTCACCATCATCTGAAGATAGACTCTCCAGAATTGAGACTCTACTTGAGGGCGTATGCAAAGAGATTCAAGATAATAAGGTATTCAAGGAGGAGGTGCGAGCCAATATCAAGAATCAGGGAGACACCATCAAGAGGCTGGAATTTCAAGTGGGATACCTCTCCGAGCAGATTCCCAAACCTACTGATAGCTTCCCAAGTGACACAGAGAAAAATCCGAGAGGTGAAGCAAAGAAAGTCAGATGGGAAGATTGCAAGATGGTTACTATAAGTAATAAGGAGACCAAGGAAGAGCTGAACAACCCATTAGAACAACCTGAAGATACTTCAGCAGGAAAGCAGGGGGAAAATCATCAAGAAACCACAATTACACAAAAGGAGCTGACACAGAAGGAGCTGTTGAGACTCTATGCACCCTTTCTCCAATTACTAAATGGCTGTGTAGAGAAGAGACTATACTCAAGGTTTCTTGACATGTTTGCATCTCTCCATGTAAACATACCATTCATCAAGGCCCTCCAACAAATGCCCTCATACATTAAGTATATGAAGGAGCTGCTGACCAAGGAAAGCTCACTCAAGGAAGGACAAACAATAGTGATAAATAAGGAGTGCAGTGCTCTCATTCAACCAGAGCTGCCTACAAAGAGGAAGGACCCAGAGAGTTTCTACATCCTCTGTGCCATAGGAGAAACAATGTTTGATAAGGGACTCTGCGATTTGGGAGCAAGCATCAACTTAATGCCTTTATCTCTTATGAAGAGGCTGCAGATCAATGAGATAATACCCACAGATGTAGTTATCAGGCTGGCTGACAAAACTCAAAAACAAGCAGTAGGAGTGGTTGAAAATGTGCTGGTGAAGGTTGGAAAATACTTCCTACCCACAGACTTTGTCATCTTGGACATGGAAGAGAGTCATCTCCACCCAATCATATTGGGAAGACCATTCCTAGCTACAGCCAGAGTACTTATAGATGTGGAGCGAGGGGAGCTAATTTTGAGGATTCATGATGAACAACTCACTTTCAATGTTTTCAAGCCCTCACAAGAAACAGATCAAGAGAACAAAGAACCAAGCAAAGATCACAGTGAGATACTGAAGAAAGAAACAAGTACTAAAGCACAACCAGCACATCTGGGAATCCCCTTAGTTGAGGAACAAGGCAATCAGCAGCTGTCACAGCTCAAAGAAAATCAGGAGGAACCTAAACCACCAGAGCTATATGAGACCAGCAACAAAACCTATTTGGAAGAGGAGGTCACAAAGAGCAAGGCAACATCAAAAGGAACAAAGAAGAAGGTACCAAGGAGGTGGAGGAACAAGAAGATCCCAACAGAGGACTTCTCTCCAGGGGATAAAGTAATCTCAGCTTATTTTCCAGCCATTCCCCCCGATCACCCCACCATCCCATCTCAGCTACCTAAAGTTTTTACCATCAACAGAGTTCTCTCCTTGGAACATGTGGAGATCCTTGATGAAGCCAATGGAGATAGATTTACTGCAGGGGGAGGACTTGAAGCACTACCAACCACCCTGATAAAGGCAGAACGTCAAGCTAGTGACGCTAAAGAAGCGCTTCATGGGAGGCAACCCATATTTTACATGCTTTTAAGAAATAGTTAATAATTCAAGGTTCATGAAATTCAAATCAACTTGATATGCACTTGAATGAATCATTGTGTGCAACATATAGTGCGGAACAAGTTTGGAGTTCAAGGCACACTAAGAGAATATGAATGTAACCCACATCATGTCACTCTTAGGGGCCTTGAACAAATCTTTTACACCACATGGCACCAAACTAAGTTTGGTGTTGCCAATGTTGCATACATGAATGTTGAGTTAGTCAGTTGGTTTGCACTCATGAGTAGCACTTAGTTAGTTAAAAACAAAAACAAAAAAGATTAGTTAACCTTTTAATTTTGCCGCCAATTTCTAAAAGTATGTTTTTAATCACATTTCTTTCATTTTGAAGAAGCATTGATGGGGCAATTGAAGGGTTCGGATAACAAAAAAGGAAGATAGTACACACTTGTCTTCAATGGGAATACATTGGAAAATGTGGCCATGCAACATTGGAAGAAGGATACCTTGGAAACCGAACCAATTCCTTCATAAAGTTGATGATCCTTGTGCTCATTCCATGCAAAGCCCCAATCGTCCATCAAACAACCACTTCATCAATCCACACCTTTCATTCACTCACCACCTCTCTATATAAATGATCCTTGTTCCGTACCCCACCTTCACATTCCACTCTCACTCTTCACATCTATCATTTTCGGAACCCAACACCTACACATAACCAAAATCACTCATGGCTTCATCAGGCTCTAAAAGAAGAAAGGGAAAGGAGCCTATGGAGCAACGCTCGTTGGATGAAAAGAAATTTAGAACCTTTCACCATGCATTACAGTACAGATGGATGGTTGATAAGGAGATCATCTATGAGCTGGGCTTTCAAGTCAGAAAAACTGAGTGTCCCGAAATTAGGAAGAAGGTAGAAAAGAGAAGATGGGAGCTCCTCCCTGATCCGGTCATTAGGGTAAATGCAAATCTTGTAAGAGAGTTCTATGCAAATGCGGTCCGATATGATAAGGAAGATGAATCCTACACAAGTTTTGTAAGAGGAAAGACCGTGGATTTCAGTCCCATGAGTGTCATGAGGGCATTAAAGCTACGGTCTATACCATTTGCAGAAGAGAGCTACCATTCAAGAATTGACAACAACCCCAATTATGACCAGATTGTGCAAGATATTTGTGTACCAGGAGCTGACTGGGTACGAGATTCTGAAAGGAAACCCAAGTTCATTAAGAGAGGAGACCTCACTCCTGAAGCAAAGGGTTAGTTCGAAATCGTAAGGAGATCCATCCTCCCCGCCAAAAACAATTCAGAGGTAAATCTCAAGAGAGCCACAATGGTGCACTGCATACTCAAAGGATGAGAGATCAAGGTTTATGAACTCATAGCCGAAGGCATTAGGAAGAGAGCCGAGAAAAGAGATTCTAGAGGAAAGTTAGGCTACCCCAGCACTATTTTTCGACTATGTGAAAAAGCTGGAGTGGTGTTTGAAGATGAGGACCCCGAGTGGATAAAAGAGGGTATTTCTATTACTGTCGGTGTATGCAAGCTGTTACATCTCCCCTACCTCAACGAAGGATAAGAAAGAGGGTAGCCCAGCAAACTGTAGAAGGGCAAAACCCAGAGGAGCAAGCCGCAGCCACCTTGAACATGCACCAATTACAAGAAGCAATTGATGGGTTATCTAGGCAATATTGGGAGAATCAAGAGGCACAGAAGGAGCTTCAATTTCAGATGAGGAGCAGTCAAGAGGAATTGCTCTCGAGATGGATGAATCAACAAGGAGAGTGGCAGAAGCAAATGATGGAGCAACAATTAGAACAAGGAAAACAATGGGGTGAATCCTTCCACAGGATAGAACAAAGGCAGAATGAACAACAAGAATCTATCCAGAAGCTAATCAACATCCAAGCACATCAAGGTGCACACATACATGAGATGCATCGAAAACAAATAGAACAAGCAGAACTCTTTGACGAGCACAGGGCATTCTCTGAAGGGGTTTACATGAGTGAAAGTGGAAATCATGTAAACATGCTAGCAAGGCTTGGATACTTAGTTGGACAGCTACCTATGGTACATCCGGGAATCACAAAATACGACGAAGTGAAGGATGAGTTAGCACGAGAAGAAAGAGTAAGGGTGGAGAAGAGTCATGAATCAGTAAAGAAGGCACTTGAAGACTGGAAAAGAGCCAGACTAGCACGGATACAAGGAAGCACAAGTGGACACAAAGAGAACAAACAAGAGGGAGAGCATGGGCAACCCCATGAGTAAAAGGTGGTGGAGTTCCCTCTTTGATCCATACTTTTCAAGCTTTAAATAAGAAAAATCATGTATGAAATAGAACATGTTCCATGGTAGTTAGGATTTTAAATTATGCCTTTAAGTTTTTCATTGCTTAGGTCTATGCTTACTAGTCTTCATGTCACTGCATTCGTACCTTGCTTATTTGTATGCTTGTCCCCTTTTTAATCAAATAAAAAGAGAATGTGTGTTATCAAAGACCAGAGTGGAATCCATATTGTGGAGTAAGTTCCTAATCTTGTTGTGTGGTAATAGATTTGCTATGTTGGTTCACCAATCAGGTGGGAAGGCAACTATCTGTCCTGAATCATATGCTTGAAACACACCCCATGAGACTAGCTAAATAATAAGATCCCAATAAGAAAAAGGGAAAGAAAAAAAAATGAAAGTTAAAGAATAAAAGAAAAAGAGTAAGAAATAAGGCTAGGCACCAAGGGTTTGGATCTTGAGGCAAGTGTCTGTGGTGTTCCTGTGTAAGGGATTTACTTGGATGAATAAGCTCTTAGGGGTGCCTTATCACTTGGTAACTTGGGTTAACTAAGCCGGGATTATCAGCTGAAAGTCCACTATCAAGAGTAACCCTTGCTACAGAACACTTAGTAACCCAAAGAGGTGCTGGACACCAAGGTCTCAAGAAAAGAAAATAACAAACCATATGCCTGTGGTGTGTATGTATGGGGGAAAGAGACTTGAGGGAATAAGTCCTTAGGGGTGTCTTAACACCTAGCACCTTGAACCAACTGGTTCGGGAGTGCTGGCTGAAAGCTTATCTTAAAGAGTCGCCCCCTCACAGAGCACCTAGTCTAAGAACATAAATAAGCCCTGAAATGACAAAAAGGATCAATGAATAAAAGTTTCATAAGGCGTAGTCAAGTGGGTATTCCAGGACATGATAAAGGTCTGAAAGCCAGTAAAGGCATGAACCTAAGTTGCTATGCATGAAACCACCATAAAACCAAGGACATGACTTCCACAATAATGACTCATTTCTCTTGGCATTTCATTCATCATTCTCTTGTTACAGTACTTGCTTAGGGACAAGCAAGCTTTAAGTTTGGTGTTGTGATGCCAGAGCATTTTGGCCAGTTTCACTGACCTTTTCTTTACTATTTTAGGGTAGTTTCATGTATTTTCTTAGAAAATAAGCAAGTTTTGGATAAAATTTCACTTACATCTTGATTCAAGTAAGCATGATGCACTTTGCATGATTTCATGAGAATTTTGCATGAATTAAATGACAAGTTGGATGATGCATGTCTCATGATGAGGATTAGAACTTTGATGCACTTTATTGCTTGATTTCAGGACAAAGGAAGCAAGAGAGAACCACGTTAGCAGCCACGTTAATCTAACTAACGTGGAATGGGAGCTAGCTTGCAACGTTAATAAGAAAAGTAATCGCCAATAACGTCCTCGAAGCCATCATAGCCCACGTTAAGAGTCACGTTAACTAAGTTAACATGAACTCTAACGTGGAAGAAGAAAGTGGAGCCAACGTTAGTGACACTCACCTTTGTCACTAACGTTGGACTAAGCCACTTTGAGCCACGTTAACTCCCACGTTAACTTAGTTAACGTGGAAGCTAACGTGGAGAAAGCAAATAATCGCCAACGTTAGTGACACTCACCTTTGTCACTAACGTTGGAATGAGCCACAATGAGCCACTATGAGCCATGTTAACTCCCACGTTGGAATGATTAGCCAACGTTAGTGACATTCACCTTTGTCACTAACGTTGGAGATGGCTATCATCACCACGTTAGGAGCCACGTTAACTTAGTTAACGTGGATTCTAACGTGGGAAGTAGGGGCATCTTGGAACATTAGTGACAAAGGTAAGTGTCACTAACGTTCTCGAAGGATTGGCAAGTCTACGTTAAGAGCCACGTTAATTAAGTTAACGTGGACTCTAACGTAGGGGGAAGGGAAGACTCTCAACGTTATTGGAAAAGGTGAGTCCCAATAACGTGTGCGAAGGACCTAGAGGCAACGTTAGTAGTCACGTTGGTACTACTAACGTTGAAGTTAACGTGGATCATCCCTGGGTTAGGAACGTTAGTGAAAAAGGTGATTGTCACTAACGTTCTCGAACCCACACTCTCACTTAACGTTAACGCCACTAACGTCCTGAGCTAAATACCCTGCCTACTTCACACTTTCTCTCTGCAAGTAAAGCTAAGCCCACTGAAGAGGATAACTGCTTCAAACTCAAGATCCAAAGGCCCATATCCAACACTTGAAGAACTAACTAGAAGATCAGAAGAGTAGTATATATAGGGGTAGTTTTGAATTAGAGAAAAGCTTTTGGGGGAGTTGGAAATTGGAGAACTTCTCTCCGTATAATTTTACTTTCTCTGTACTTTTAGTTTACTTTTCATGATGTATTTTCCATCTCTGTTTTCCATTTCCAGAGCTATGAACAACTAAACCCCCTTTCATTGGGTTAGGGAGAATGCAACATCTCCTAAGCCCAATGAATTCCCCATTTCTGATCTTACCCATTCTCTTTAATTTCTGCAATTTACTTTTATGAGCATCTTCCCCATTCCCATTTAAGATTCTGCAATTTACTTTCCATCATTTATTTTCAGCTCTTTACTTTCAGCATTTACATTTTATGCTATTTACTTTCCCGCCATTTAATTTCCTGCAACTCTCAAACCAAATTCTGCTTCGCTCAACTAGAACATTCCTCTAATTAAAGTTGCTTAACCAATCAATCCCTGTGGGATTCGACCTCACTTTATTGTGAGTTTTTACTTGACGACAATTCGGTATACTTGCCGAAGAAAAATTGTTGAGAGACAAGTTTCCGTGCATCACTTATGATCACAGGGAAAGTGCCATCCTCTCCTAGAAATGCATATTTCAGGGATGGTAGTAGTGGTTTGAGCTCGGGTTTAGGGGGCTTATCCTCTTTCTGAAGAGTTTTCAGTGGCTTTTCTGTTTCCTCTGGTTCCTCCAGATCAGGCTGAACATCTTTAAAGATGTCATCTAGCTCTGATTCGAGACTCTCAGTCATATTGATCTCTTCCACCAAGGAGTCAATAATATCAACGCTTATGTAGTCATTTGATGTGTCTGGATGCTGCATAGCTTTGACAACATTTAACTTGAATTCATCCTCATTGACTCTCAGGGTCACTTCCCCTTTTTGGACATCAATGGGAGTTCGTCCAGTTACTAGAAAGGGTCTTCCTAGAATGAGAGTTGCACTCTTGTGCTCCTCCATTTCCAACACTACAAAGTCAGTGGGAAAGGCAAATGGCCCAACCTTGACAATCATGTCCTCAATTATGCCTGATGGATATTTAATGGAGCCATCAGCAAGTTGAAGACATATCCGGGTTGGTTTGACCTCTTCAGTCAAGCCAAGCTTTCTTATAGTGGATGCAGGGATTAGGTTTATACTTGCCCCAAGGTCACAAAGAGCTGTCTTGGTACAAGCACCCTCTAATGTGCATGGTATTATAAAGCTTCCGGGATCTTTAAGCTTCTCTGGTAAGCTTTTCAGAATGACTGCACTGCATTCTTCAGTGAGAAAAACTTTTTCAGTTTCTCTCCAATCCTTCTTATGACTTAAGATCTCTTTCATGAACTTAGCATAAGAGGGTATTTGCTCAAGTGCCACTACAAACGGGATCTTTATTTCAAGAGTACTGAGATAGTCTGCAAAGCAGGCAAATTATTTATCTTGTTCCGCTTGGCGGAGTTTCTGAGGATAAGGCATCTTGGCTTTGTATTCCTCAACCATAGTTACTGCAGGTTTATTTCCTATAGAGGTGGTTAGAGAAGCCTTCTTAGGAGGGTTACAATCAGCACTTACAGGTGTCTGATCCCTCATTGGCGTTTGAACGCCAGGATTAGGGGTTGGATGGGCGTTTAACGCCAATTTTCCATCCTTTTCTAGCGTTTGAACGCCAGAACTGGGCATGGAATGGGCGTTTAACGCCAGTTTTTCACCCTTTTCTGGCGTTTGAACGCCAGAATTATTCCTCTCTGGGCTCTTATTGTCCTTAGAGGGATTTTGGGCAATGGTCTGGTCATCCTCTGTCAGTTGTTCCTTTTTTGGCTTTTTGCTACCTTGAGCTGAATTATTCAATGTCTTCTCACTCCTTAGTTGAACAGCTTGGCATTCTTCTGTTATCTGTTTAGATAGCTGCTATCTTGTCTGATTCAATTGTGCTTCCATATTCTTGTTAGCATCTTTAGTGTCTTGGAGCATCTCTTTAAATTCTGCAAACTGTTTTGTCATAAGAAACAATTGCTGATTAAGTTCAACAACTTGTTCTTGAGGACTAGGATCAGTAGATATTGCCCAAGCTTCTTCTTTCATGGAGGACTCACTGCTTGAGTACAGATTTTAATTTCTAGCAACTGTATCAATGAGCTCTTGAGCCTCTACAATTGTCTTTCTCATGTGTATAGATCCACCAGCTGAGTGGTCTAGAGACATTTGAGCTTCTTTCTGTAAGTCCATAGTAGAAGATGTCTAACTGTACCCACTCTGAAAACATTTCAGAGGGGCATTTCCTTAGCATCCCTCTGTACCTCTCCCAGGCATTATAAAGGGATTCATGGTCCTCTTGTTTAAAGCCTTGGATGTCCAGCCTTAGTTGTGTCATCCTTTTTGGAGGGAAATATTGATTCAGGAATTTGTCTAATAACTGTTTCCATGTTCTTATACTTGTTATGGGTTGGTTATTTAACCACCTCTTAACTTGATCTTTTACAGCAAATGGAAACAGTAATAATCTGTAGACATCCTGATCCACTTCCTTATCACGTACTGTGTCAGCAATTTGTAAAAACTGTGCCAGAAACTCAGTAGGTTCTTCCTGTGGAAGACCGGAATACTGGCAATTTTGCTGCACCATGATAATGAGCTGAGGATTTAGCTCAAAACTGCTTGCTTTGATGGGAGGTATATAGATGCTACTCCCATATGCATCCGTAATGGGGTTAGCATATGACCCCAGAGACATTCTGGACTGTTCATTTCCACTTAGGTCCATGATGGAGAAAAGGGAATTGATGTGAATTGCAAATAAAATATATTTTTATTTTTATTTTATTTAATTAAAAACAAACTGAATAAAAAAAGAAATAAGATAAAATAAAATAATTAGAAATTAAAATATAAATTTCAAAAACTAAAAGAAAAAGGAAAAATAAATTCGAAAACTAGAATAATTACTTAATTAAGAAGATTTGAAAAACTTTGGATATGATTTTTGAAAGGGATTTTGAATTTAATGAGGAAATAGAAAAACAACAAAATGACACCAAACTTAGAATTTTTAGATCAAAACGAAGAAAACAAACAGGAAAACATTGAATATCATGATGAACACCAAAAGCAGCTTTTGAAAAATTTTTAAGAAAACTAAAACAATCAAAGGACATCAAACTTAAAAATTTTTATACTCTGAGAACTAATAATTCAGAAAAAATGAAAGAGAAACAAACTCATGCAATTGACACCAAACTTAAAATAGTAAACTAAACTCAAACAGAAAACTAAATTATGAAGTTATTGGTTTTGAAAATTTTCAAAAATAATTTAGAAAAATAAAACATGGATTTTAAAATATTAACCAAAAACAATAATAGAAGACTCTAAACCAAAAAGAAAAATTTTTCTAAATCTAAGCAACAAAATAAACCGTCAGTTGTCCAAAATCGAACAATCCTCGGCAACGGCGCCAAAAACTTGGTACACGAAATCGTGATCGCACACTTTTCACACAACTCCGTGCAGCTGACCAGCAAGTGCACTGGGTCGTCCAAGTAATACCTTACGTGAGTAAGGGTCGATCCCACGGAGATTGTCGGCTTGAAGCAAGCTATGGTTATCTTGTAACTCTTAGTCAGGATATCAATAATAATTCTTAGTTTTAATTGGAATGAGTAAAAGAACATGAATTAAATGATACTTGTTATGCAGTAATGGAGAACAGGTTGAGGTTTTGGAGATGCTCTGTCTTCTGAATCTCTGCTTTCCTACTGTCTTCTTCTTCACGCACGCAAGGCTCCTTCCCTGGCACGCTGTATGTTGGTGGATCACCGTTGTCAATGGCTACCATCCGTTCTCTCAGTGAAAATGGTCCAAATGCGCTGTTACCGCACGGCTAATCATCTGTCGGTTCTCACTCATGTTGGAATAGGATCCATTGATCCTTTTGCGTCTATCACTATGCCCAACACTCGCGAGTTTGAAGCTCGTCACAGTCATTCCTTCCCAGATCCTACTCGGAATACCACAGACAAGGTTTAGACTTTCCGAATCTCAAGGATGCTGCCAATTGATTCTAGCTTATACCACGAAGACTCTGATCTTACAGATTTGAATGCTCTGTTATCAAGAGAGGCAATCAAACCCGTGAACCAGGAATAAAAGAGATACACACTCAATCTAAGGTAGAACGGAAGTGATTGTCAGGCACGCATTCATAGGTTGAGAATGGTGATGAGTGTCACGGATCATCACATTCATCATGTTGAAGTGCGAATGAATATCTTAGAATAGAAACAAGCATGATTGAACGGAAAACAGTAGTAATTGCATTAATCCATCGGAACACAACAGAGCTCCTTACTCCCAACCATGGAGTTTAAAGACTCATGCCATAGAAAATACAAGTTCTAATGTAAAATGTTATTAGGTACAAAATGAATCTCTAAAAGTCGTTTTTATAATGAACCAGTGACCTAGATTTACAGAAATTGAGTAAGCTAAGATAGATAGCACAGAATTCTACTTCTGGAGCCCACTTGGTGTGTGTTTGGTCTGAGCACTGAAGCTTCCACGTGCATAGGCTCTTTCTGGCATTGAACTCCAGCTTTTGTGCCAGTTTGGGTGTTTAATTCCAACTTTTATGCCAGTTCTGGCATTTAACGCCAGAAAAGGGTAAGGAGCTGGAGTTTAAACGCCAGTTTGCGCTACCAAATTTCGGGCAAAGTATGGACTATTATATATTGCTGGAAAGCCCAGGATGTCTACTTTCTAACGCAATTGAGAGTGCACAAATTGGGCTTCTGTAGCTCTAGAAAATCCATTTCGAGTGCAGGGAGGTCAGAATCCAACAGCATCTGCAGTCTTTTTTCAGCCTCTGAATAAGATTTTTGCTCAGATCCCTCAATTTCAGCCAGAAAATACCTGAAATCACAGAAAAACACACAAACTCAAAAAAGTCCAGAAATGTGAATTTTGCATAAAAACTAATAAAAATATACTAAAAAGTAACTAGATCCTACTAAAAACTACCTAAAAACAATGCCAAAAAGCATATAAATTATCCTCTCATCAGTGGCCTGGTGTCCGGGCTTTTAGTAACTTGTCTCACAACTTTTTAGCGTTCCATAGAACCTTTTTAGTTAGTTCGAACAAATTACTTTCTTGAATGGAGCTGTTCCCCTTTTTGCTGAGCACGTTTGAGCCTCGGGTTGTTTTCAACCTCTTTAGTTTTTATTATTTCCTTGAGGTCATGCTTGCTTCGCGAGGTCGCCCCTTCTGTTGATGTTTGACATGAACTTTTTAGTCATGTTCCAACAACTTTTTAGGTAGTGTTCCAAGGGAAACCTTTTCTTTGTAGTTTGTTTGGACGACTTTTTAGCTCTTGTTTCTTCTTTTGCTTTTTAAGTAGTGTCATTTCTTGCAAGACTTGTACTTTTGTAGCTAAACACTTCTGTCTCAACTTCTTCGCCTTTCTTTGGCCTTTGCGAGATATCTTCATCCGTTTTCAGTGATCCTTTTCTTGGTCCGACTTCTCTGTCGGGCCTTGTTAAGTTATTTTTAGTAATCTATTTTTAGATAAACCTCGTCAGGTCGCTTTCTATGGATTACTTTTTATAACTTCTTGCATTAACTTGCTTCTATCGCTTTCACCTTGCTGACCTCTTTGTAATCGGGCGATGAATTTGATTTTCACCTTGCCGACCTCTTTGTAATCGGGCGATGAATTTTTGTATTTTATGAGCTTAGATTAATGCGTCTTGGTAGGAAACTTTTTAGGGAATTGGTGACTTTTATTCAAATAATAATGAGATAAAAACATAAATATAAGTACGTATATATGAGTGCTTACCTTTATAATGAGCTAGCAGTTTCTTAGATCTCGGCCTGGCGTCTCATTAAAAAACCTTTTCAGGAAAAAGAGTGCACCTTGACCTAAGACCTCTTTAACTATAGTACCTTCTTAGGTTACAGGCATGTCATGACCTTGGTAGCTCTCGCCCCTCGAGGTCGGACACCTTGTAGTAACCTTTCCCCAGTACTTTTACGACTCGGTAAGGTCTTTTCCAGTTAGCTGCTAGCTTCCCTGCTCCTGATCGACCTGCTCCGATGTCATTTTGGATTAAGATGAGATCGTTGGTGGCGAAGCTTTGCTGGACTACCTTCTGATTATACCTTAAAGCCATTCGATGCTTCAGCGCTTCCTTTCTAAGCTGAGCTCTTTCTCGGACTTCTGGAAGTAGGTCGAGCTCCTCTCTTTGAATTTAGGAGTTGGCCTCTTCATTGTAGAGGATCCTTCTAGGGGATCCCTCTTCTATCTCCACTGGAATCATTGCCTCTATTACATAAGCAAGTTTGAAGGGTGATTCTCCTGTGGTTGAGTGTGGAGTTGTCTGATATGCCCATAGGACTTGTGGGAGTTCTTCAGCCCAAGCTCCCTTTGCGTCCTGTAGCGTCCATTTTAACCTAGCCAGTATGACTTTATTGGCAGCTTCTGCCTATCCGTTGGCCTGTGGGTGTTCTATAGATGTGAATTGGTGCTTTATTTTCAAGTCAGCTACCAAGTTCCTGAAACCTATATCGGTGAACTGAGTACCATTATCTGTGGTAATGGAGTAAGGAATCCCAAACCTTGTGATAATGTTTCTATATAAAAATTTCTGACTTCTTTGGGCGGTAGCAGAAGCTAGTGGCTCTGCTTCAATCCACTTTGTGAAGTAGTCTATGCCTATAATGAGAAACTTGACTTGTCCGGACCCCTGGGGGAAGGGTCCAAGGAGGTCGAGTCCCCACTTTGTGAATGGCCAAGGTGAAGTAACGCAGATGAGCTCCTCAGGTGGAGCTATGTGGAAGTTAGCATGCTTCTGGCATGGTGGGCATGTCTTGACAAACTCTGTTGCTTCCTTTTGCAAGGTCGGCCAGTAAAAATCGGCTCGGAGTACCTTCTTGTAAAGAGCTCGCGCCCCAAGGTGGTTGCCACACATACCACTGTGTACTTCTTCCAGGACTTCTCTTTTATCGGAGGTCAATATACATTTTAGGAGGGGTGTTAAAATCCCTCTCCTATATAGGATGTCGTATACTATGGTGTAGTACTGTGCTTCTCGTACTAACCTTTTTGCCTCCTTTTCGTCTGTGGGAAGCGTTTCCGATTTGAGGTAGTTGATTATGGGAGTCATCCATCCTTGGTCCTGGTCTGATATGCTTAGGACCTTTTTCTCTTCTGTGGTTGACGGGTTTTGCAGTGTTTCTTAGATGAGGCTTCTATTATTGCCCCCTGGTTTGGTGCTGGCTAGTTTTGAAAGTGCATCAACTCAGGCATTTTATTCTCTGGTATATGTCGAATCTCATATCCTATGAATTGTCCGAGTTGTTCTCTAGTCTTATCTAAGTATTTCCTCATAGTGGGATCCTTGGCCTGGTAGCTTCCTTCTATTTGTGATGTGACTATCTGTGAATCGCTGATAATAGTAAGCTTCTGAGCTCCTTCTTCCCTAGCCAGCTTCAAACCAGCCAGTAGGGCTTAGTATTCAGCTTGGTTATTTGAAGTGGGAAACTCAAAATTTAATGAGAGCTCGATTTGGGTTCCCTGATCACTTTCTAAAATGATGCCTGCGCCACTCCCGATTTTGTTCAAGGAGTCATCCACATAAAGACTCCACTCTGTGGGGTCCCCGGGGTGTCAGTGTATTCTGCGATGAAGTCAGCTAGGTACTGACATTTGATAGCTGTTCACACCCTGGGTCGAGCTATCCGATCTGGGATGTTCAGTAACAAAGAGACCGACCTCTTTAGGTCAGGCTATCCGACCTCTTCTCAAAGAGCTCGGTCAAATCGACAGGAAAGCCCAAAAAGGGGCCCAACTTAAGGAATACGACCCAAATCCAAAGGCATCCCAAGCCTACAGAGAGAAGGGCGGTTCCCTTGAAGATAAGCCGACCTCACTCAAAGATAAAATAAGATAAAGATAAAATAACTAACATATTTTATCTAAGAAGGTCACTCCACACTATTATAAATACACTGGAGCACCCAGGTATAACTCATACTCTGATTCTACTAAAAAACCTGCTTAATGCCCATGCTAACTTAAGCATCGGAGTCTCTTGCAGGTACCCCCCACCCTTCGGTGATGAAGGATCAGCAGTGTAGCTAGATCAACAAGTCGGACACCACAGTTCCGGTCGCCATTCACCAGCCGGACACGTCATCACCGACCAGTAAAGGAAAACTCGTCCGAGATCGACCTCCAGTTTCAGGTAACCCTCGGAACATTGGCGCCATTACCGGGGATCCTGGAAGTCATCCCATCACCATGGCAGACGACCATGATAATGACCACGATTTGGATCTAGAGGATAGAACACCGCATAAAAACGTGGGCAATACGCTGAAAGATACCCCGGAATCTAACGGGGACAAAAACTCATCAAATCCGGGAGTGATAGAAGCGCCTCAAGATCGTTTAAAGCAACTTGAAAAAGAAACCCAGCACCACCGAGAAGTTGGGAAGGATCTACAAAGAGAGGTAAGGCGATGCTGAGAATTAGAAGATAAACTTCTAAAACTCGAAACCGATCTCAAAGCCAAAGCTACTCAGTCCACCCCTGAGGATAACTCTCGCAAGGATCAAGATCCATTCACTAGGGAAATCATGAAGACCAAAATCTCCAAGGACTTCAAACTTCCGGATATGACTTTGTACGATGGCACTATAGATCCCAACCATTACCTCAGCAATTTCAGAAGTAGAATGTACCTCACCGACGTCTCAGATGCAGTTCGCTGCAAAGCTTTTCCAACAACTCTCACAAAGACAGCAATCAGATGGTTCGACAACCTACCTCTGAAGTCCATCTCAAGCTTTGATGACTTAGCCAAAAAGTTTCTGGCCAGATTCTCCATCCAAAAAGATAAGGCTAAACACGCTCACAGCCTATTAGGAATCAAGCAAGGAGATCAGGAAAGCCTTCGCAACTACATGAAAAGATTGAACAAAACATGCCTAGACATACAAAGCCTACCAACAGAGGCCGCCATCATGGGCCTCATCAATGGCCTAAGAGAGGGACCTTTTAGCCAATCTATATCAAAGAAGTACCCCACATCTCTGGACAAAGTGCAGGAACGAGCGGAGAAATACATCAACATGGAAGAAAATTCTCGACTAGGAGAAACCTCAAAATCCGGATTCACCTACCGAGACAAAGATAAAGAGTCCAAAAAGAAGGAAGATCAACAAGGGGAAAAAATTAAAAAATATCATAATTACACCCCTCTTAGGGTGTCCGTGGTGGATGTTTACAAAGAAGTATGCCACACAGAAAAAATACCCCCAGCTCGACCACTCAAAGGCAAAAGAGGAGGAGGAAACCGGAATGAATATTGTGAATACCATTGAGTCTGTGGGCACTCCACCAACGAATGCTTCGACTTAAAAAATGTCATAGAAAAATTAGTGAGAGAAGGAAAACTAGATCGGTATCTAGCTACCCAGGACGATGAGCAAAGAAAAAGGAGAAGAGACGAGGAGGTTGGACGAACCGAGCGATCACCTCGAACACCAGAAAGACATGTCCATATGATACACGGAGGGTTCGCAGGAGGAGGAATCTCCAAATCATCTTGCAAAAGATATCTCAAAGAAGTATACCATGTCGGAGGAAAGGAGGAAGCACCCGACATCCCCGCAATTAGGTTTACCAAGGAAGATGCATCCGGCATCATCTCAGGACATGACGATCCCATGGTCATCACCATTATACTGGCAAATGCAAATCTCTACCACACACTGATAGACCAAGGGAGCTCCGCCGACATCTTATTCAAAACTGCCTTCGACAAGTTCGGCCTGGAAGATAAAGAACTCAAAGCATATCCAAACAGCCTATTCGGACTGGGAGAAACTCCAGTGCAACCACTGGGATACGTCCCACTACACACAACCTTCGGAAAAGGAAAACAATCCAGAACACTCAAAATAGACTACATCGTGGTCGACGTGAGTTCAGCCTACAACGCCCTAATAGGTCGGACAACATTAAATCAACTCGGTGCAATAGTTTCAACTCCACATCTATGCATGAAATTCCCAACTGTAGAAGGGATAGCTACGATAAAAGCAGATCAGAAGATGGCGCACCACTGTTATAACGAAAGTCTAAACCTCAGAGGCAGAAGAGAAGAATTCCACACAATCGAACTTGGTGGAGTTCAGAGGCGAGAAGAACTCCGTCCACAACCTAAAGGTGAAATAGAGAAAGTCCAGATCGGAGACATATCGGACAAAACAACCAATATTGGCACGACTCTAAAAGGAGATGATGACAAGTCATCTTAGCCTAGTTTCACTAGTCTTTTTCTTTTGTTTTCAATAGATTTTATGCACTTTCTTGAGCCATAAGTAAGCCAATTGGGTAGAATTTCATGTTTCCTTTGATTCAATCAACCATGGATAAATTAATGCATTTTCATGAGATTTTGTGCTATAATTGTCATATATTATGAAAGAGAAACAATCTCATGATTTTGAGCATAGTTTTGATATTTTTGATTGATTGATGATAGGTGAAAAGACCTTTGAAGAGGGTTGAAGAAAGAAGGAATGGCAAAGAACAAGAGAGGACAAAAAGCTTGAGCCAAAGTTTGCCTCAAACTTTAGCTCAAACGTGAGGAAGAGCTTGACTTCACCCTGGAGGCATCAAAAGTTTGCGCCAACGTTTGCCTCAAACTTGAGGTCAAACATTGGCACCCTCAGAGCAAAAGAAGAAAGACCCAGGGAGCAAAAAGCTTGCGCCAACGTTTGCCTCAAACTTTGAGTCAAACGTTGGCGCCACAAAAAGAAGACCCAGGGAGCAAAAAGCTTGCGCCAACGTTTGCCTCAAACTTTGAGTCAAACGTTGGCGCCACAAAAAGAACACCTAAGAGAAAAAAAATCTTGCGCCAATGTTTGCCTCAAACTTGAGGTCAAACGTTGGCGCCATTTGAGTATGAAGAAGAGTCCTTGATTGAAGGCTTGATTGAGCCACGTTTGCGCCAACGTTTGCCTCAAACGTTGGGCCAAACGTTGGCCAAAGGACATGCAAGGGAGGATCCATGTTTGAGCTTAAGTTTGACCTCAAACTTTGAGCCAAACATGGATGACAGCACGGGAGGCAATCTGCTACAAAAAGCTTGAGTCAAAGTTTGCCTCAAACTTTGACTCAAGCTTTAATGGTTCATGGCCCGGTTCTGACCCGGTTCACAAGTGGGCTTCTTTCCAACTCCAAGGGCAATCAACAGAGGCTTCTGTCAACCCAATTCCATCAAGAGCAAGGGCCCGATTCAAGGCTTGAAGATCATTTGAAGAGAGTGTATAAATAGCTTAGAATTTAAGTCTTCAAGAGAGCTTTTTCCTTTTTAGTTTTGCTGGGTAGTTTTGGAGAGTTTTTGGTTGAGAGTTATTTTGAGATTCTGAGTCTTGGGGAAGGAGAATTTAATTCTCTTCCTCTTAGTTTTCTTGTTTTAAATTTCATTTACACTTGTCTTGAATCTTGGGTTGAAGAATTGAGGAAATTCTGTCTCAATCTCACCTTGAGATCTCTTTCTGTTTTGATTTACTGCATCATTAAGAATTGGCGATTTCATTTTTTTTACTGCTAGATCTTTACTTTTTTCTTGCAATTGAATTCTCAATTTGGATCTAGGAAGGCATTGAGATCTAGACTTGGTTATCTAGTCTCTTGGGTCCTGAGATCTGGAGTCATCATTTTATTTTCTCTGTCGAATGCTTTCCAAGTTCATTTACGTTTCCATTTTAGATTCGGCTCAATTCAAGTCACATTCTACTCTTCTATGTGTTGAGATTTACTGTTCTTTTGTTTAATTCTTGCAATCCCACATCCCTGACCCATTTATATTTCTTTCACTCTAAGATTCTGCAATTTACATTTCTTGCGTTATAAGTTTCTGCCATTTAATTTCTTGTTCTTTAAGATTCAGCACTTTTATTTTCTGTTCTCTTTAATTTCCTGCAAATTACCCATTCCCTTTTACATTCTATGCAATTTAATTCTTGTTGAACACAAATTCACTCAAATCAACTTCTGTTTGCTTGACTAAATCAACCACTAAACTAAAATTGCTCAATCCTTCAATCCCTGTGGGATCGACCTCACTCACGTGAGTTATTATTACTTGATGTGACCCGGTACACTTGCCGGTGAGTTTTGTGTTGGATCGTTTTCCACACATCAAGTTTTTGGCGCCGTTGCCGGGGATTGAAATAGATTGACAATGATTAAGTGAAGTGGAGATCTAGATCAAGTACTTTTTCTTTTCTGTTTCTTTAACTTTTGACTAACACGCTAACTGTTTCAATTTTTGCTTAAGCTAACTAACATCTCACTTCAGCCATGGATTGAAGTGTTATTGCCTTTCTGGTGTTGTGTGATTCTTATGCTTTAGTTGTATGTCAGGTATAAGGAGAATTACACCCACTTTTTGTGAACAAGACGAAAGAACCCTCAGAAGATTAAGAAGAGCTGAAAGAGGGAAAAACATTGTTGGAGAAGAGGAGTCAGAAGAAGAGTTCCAGGATATGGAGGAACACCTAACAAATCCACCAAAAAGAGAAGAGTTTTGGCTTCCTACACATGTGCAGATCCTAGACATTGTGGGAGTAGCATTCTTACCCCAAATGTTAATGCAAATAACTTTGAACTAAAGCCACAACTCATCACCTTGGTTCAAAACAATTGTTCTTATGGAGGAGGGCCACTTGAAGACCCTAACTAACACGTGTCCACCTTCTTGAGGATTTGTGACACTGTCAAAACCAATGGTGTGCACCCTGACAGTTACAAGCTACTGCTATTTTCGTTTTCTCTCAGAGACAAAGCCACTCAATGGTTGGAATCCTTCCCAAGAGACAGCATCAACAATTGGGATGATCTAGTAACGAAGTTCCTTGCCAAGTTCTACCCACCTCAAAGAGTTATTAGATTGAAGACTGAAGTGCAAACATTCACTCAAATGGATGCTAAACCCTTGTATGAGGCATGGGAACGATACAAAGCTCTAATCAGGAAGTGTCCACCGGGAATGTTTAGTGAGTGGGACAGACTGCAGAATTTCTATGAAGGCTTGACACTGAAATCTCAAGAGGCTTTGGATTATTCAGCAGGAGGCTCTTTACAACTAATGAAAACTACAGAGGAAGCCCAAAATCTCATTGATATGGTGGCCAATAACCAGTATTTCTTTGCTCACCAAAGGCAACGCCAACCCTCACAAAGGAAAGGAGTGATGGAGTTGGAAGGAGTGGACTCAATCCTAGCTCAAAACAAAGTGATGCAACAGCAGATTCAGCAACAATTTGAGCAAATGGCCAAAAGAATTGATGGCCTACAAGTAGCAGCAGTAAATGCCACAAGCCAACCAACAACTCCTTGGGGGCATAATGAGGAGAACTAAGAAGAACAACAGCAAGAACAAGTCCAGTACATGCACAACCAAAATTCTGGGCCAAATAAAGTCTATGGTGACACCTACATTCCATCCTGGAAGAACCACCCAAACCTCAGATGGGGGGGATAATCACAACCAGAACCAACAACCATGGCAGAGGAACTCAAATCAAAACACTTCAAGAAACAACCAAAACCACAACCAGCAGCAAACTAACCAAAACCCTTACAGAAAACCCCAAAACAATTACCCCAACTCCAACCATTATCCATCCAATAACCAACCCACTAACCAAAACACTTACCATCAACCATCAACACCCCATAACCAAGCAATTTCACATGACTCTCAAAGGATCACCAACCTGGAAATGTTAATGGAAAAGATGATGAAGCACCAAGAAATGACAACGAAGAACCAGGAAGCCTCTATGAAGAATATGGAGAGGCAAATTAGCCAGCTCTCTAAACACCTTGCAACAGAAAGACCACCAAGTTCTCTACCAAGTGACACAATTCCAAATCCTAAGGAAGGGTGCAAGGCGATACAGTTAAGAAGTGGGAGAATATTGATGAGCAACAATGACACCACAAAGAAGCAAGTGAAAAACAGCAAAAGGCCCATAGAGGAGGAAAAGCCAACACAGGCAGAGGAAGCCAATGATCAAGATGTGATGCCAAACAAGAGCACTGAGAAGCACAGAAGGAAAGAAGACCAACCAACCACTTCACAAAAGGGAGAAGAAGAAGCGATTCAGGGACAACAGCAAGTGGGAAAGAGCATTACACCTCCATTGGCATACCCTCAGAGGTTCAGCAAAGAGACTAAGGACCAACACTTTCATAAGTTTCTTGAAACTTTTAAGAAGCTGGAGATCAACATTTCCTTGCCTGAAGCACTTGAGCAAATGCCCCTGTATGCCAAGTTCTTCAAGGAGCTTATCAACAAAAAGAGGAGTTGGCTTGAGAAGGAAACCGTGTTACTCACCGAGGAAGGCAGTGTTGTGATTCAAAGGGGCATTCCACCAAAACTCAAGGATCCAGGAAGCTTTGTAGTCTCATGCACCATTGGCAGAATAGTTCTCAACAAAGCTCTCTGTGACCTTGGTGCCAGTATCAACTTAATGCCTCTCTCAATGATGAGAAAGCTTGCCATAGAAGAACTTAAACCCACCAGGATGTCATTGGTCATGGCTGATAGATCAATCAAAACACCCAATGGAATTGTGGAGAACCTGTTGGTGAAGGTTGGGGAGTTCATTTTCCCAGCAGATTTTGTGATTTTGGATACTGAAGAGGAAGGGAACAATTCAATCATTTTGGGAAGGCCATTTTTAGCCACAGCAAGAGCCATCATTGATGTAGAAAAAGGAGAGATGATCATCAGGGTCTACAATGAACAAATGGTCATAAACGTTTTCAAGTCAATGCAACACATTCCTGAGCAAGAGGATTATATGAGAGTGGATATGATAGAGAGCTTGGTGGAAGAAATGCTGGAAGATAATCCTCAAGGCTGCGTTTGTTTTTAGAGACAGGACAGAACATGACACTGAAACGGAGACAATAGGACGCAGACACTAAAAATTATTTTTTGTGTATTGTGTTTGGATACGATGGACAAGACACTAATGTAATGTCTAGTATTATGTTTGGATACACATGGACAAGACTAAAATATTATATGAAATGACTAAAATAGCCCTGTGATTCCAAATTTTATACATCAATACAAATTAATTTAATAAAAAATGAGAGTACGTAGGAGTATAGACGGAACTTGAAAAAAATATTTGAAGATACAAAAAATTTTAATAAAAAAATATATTAGTATTTATATTAAAATAAAATTTATAAATATAATTATTTTATTTTAAAATTTATTATTAATATGTAGGAATACATATGGTTAAGATTAACAAAAAAAATAAATTTGAGTTTGATTAATAAAAAATTTTGTTTAAGTTAATAAGCCAAATTAATTTTAAATAAAAAATTAATTTTAAAAAAACTCCATTTTTACATGAAAAAACAATTAGTTTTTAAAATCTATTTTTATTTAAAAAACTAATTTTTTTATATCTAAAAACTGATTTTTCTTTAAATTATATAAAATCAATTACAATTTATAAATTATTTTTTAGCATTTTAAAAGATTAATTTTACTTTTGCTAATATTTATCTTTCAAAAGTTTCAAGATTAATTATTTTTGTTATTATTTTTATTACAAATCAAATAGTATAATATAAGGTTAAAATGGTATTGAAGTAAAACGATAAAAAGAAAAGAATTATCTACCCCCAATAAAAAATTTCTACAGCAAGGAGAGAGTACCTGGAAAAGAAAGAGATAGAGGAAGAACAGGATGAAAAAAGTATCTCTGAACAACGCAATAGGAAAAATAAGAAGGGGTAATAGTGGAAAAAAAGGAAAACAAAATTTATAAAATTGTTAGTGTCCACTCTTCCAAATCCCGTGTCCATCATTGTCCTTCGTGAAAGAGTGGACACAAAAGTATAAAAAACTGTCTCGGAGACAATATGTCCACTGTCCATGTCTCTGCTTCCAAACACATTTTAAACAAGTGTTGTCCATGTCTCCGTGTCCTGCCCCTGAAAACAAACGCTACCCAAGAGAGAACAGAGGAACAAGTAGCCGAGATTTCTATTGAACAAGAGGAAAAACAAGACAAGAAGGAAGAAGTACGAAAACAAGAACTGAAGCCATTACCCACTCATCTCAAATATGCATTTCTGGGCACATCAGAGAGCTTCCCAGTAATCATCAATGCATCTCTGACGAAAAAAGAAGAAGGAGAACTTCTTGATGTACTCAAAGCTCACAAAGATGCTTTAGGATGGACCATTGACGACCTGAAAGGCATCAACCCTGCAGTATGTATGCATAAGATCCTCTTGGAGGACAACTCCAAACCAGTGGTTCAACCTCAAAGAAGGCTAAATCCCACAATGAAGGAAGTTGTCCAGAAGGAAGTAATGAACTTATGGAATGCAGGGATAATCTTCCAAATATCTGATAGCTCATGGGTGAGCCCGGTTCAAGTTGTACCAAAGAAAGGAGGAATGACGGTCATCACCAATGAGAAGAATGAGTTAATCCCTACTAGAACAGTGACTGGGTGGAGGATGTGCATAGACTATAGAAGATTGAATGATGCCACCAGGAAAGATCATTTTCCTCTCCCATTCATTGATCAGATGCTGGAAAGATTGGCCGGCCATGCCTATTATTGCTTCTTGGACGGATATTCTGGGTACAATCAAATCATGGTGGACCCCAAGGACCAAGAGAAGACTGCTTTCACATGTCCATTTGGAGTTTTTGCATACAGGAGGATGCCATTTGGGCTATGCAACGTCCCAGCCACATTTCAGAGGTGTATGCTTTCCATTTTCTCCGATATGGTAGAAAAGTTTTTAGAGGTCTTCATGGACGACTTTTCTGTTTTTGGTGATAATTTCAACGCTTGCCTGAACCATCTAACTCTTGTCTTGAAACGGTGCCAAGAAACTAATTTGGTTTTGAACTGGGAGAAGTGCCATTTCATGGTACCCGAGGGGATTGTTCTTGGTCATAAAGTTTCAAGAAAAGGGATAGAGGTTGACAAGGCAAAGGTTGAGATCATAGAAAAACTCCATCCACCAACTAATGTGAAATCTGTTAGAAGTTTCTTGGGGCATGCAGGATTTTATAGAAGGTTTATCAAGGATTTCTCTAAGATAGCCAAACCTTTGAGTAATCTGCTGATGATTGATAATCCTTTTGTCTTTGGTGAAACTTGCCAGCATGCCTTTGAAACTTTAAAAAATAGACTCACAACAGCATCAATCATCATACCCCCGAATTGGGAACTACCGTTTGAACTTATGTGTGATGCAAGTGACATTGCAATTGGTGCTGTACTTGGACAAAAGAAGGGAAACTTGCATCATGTCATATATTATGCACGTAAGGTTTTGAATGAGGCTCAAAAAAATTACACCACAACAGAAAAGGAGTTGCTGGCTGTAGTTTATGCATTTGATAAGTTTAGATCATACTTGATAGGATCCAAAATTGTAGTTTATACTGACCATGCTGCTCTTAAGTATTTAATGACAAAACAGGATGCTAAACCTAGACTCATCAGGTGGGTATTACTCCTACAAGAGTTTGATATTGAAATTAAAGACAGGAAAAGCAGTGAAAATCAAGTTGCTGATCACTTGTCAAGGCTGCCACAAGAAATAATTCAAGAAGCATCTCATCCAGTTGAATGAAAATTTTCCGGATGAACACCTCTTGCAGATTCAACAAGCTCCTTGGTTTGCAGACATTACAAACTATAAGGTTGGAAGGAAAATCCCTAAGGAATTCACCAAGCAACAAACAAAGAAATTGCTCAATGAAGCAAAGAAATTTCTATGGGATGAACCATTTTTATTCAGAAGGTGTTCAGATGGAGTGATAAAGAAGTGTGTCCCTGAGAATGAAATGAGCAACATTTTGTGGCACTGTCACGGCTCTGCCTATGGAGGACATTTTGGATCTGAAAGAACAGCAGCCAAGGTGCTTCAAAGTGGATTTTATTGGCCGACCATCTTTAAGGATTCCAGAGAGTTTGTTCATCAATGTAACGAATGGCAAAAAGCTGGGGGTTTGACAAGAAGGAATAAGATGCCTCAAAACTATATCTTGGAAGTAGAACTGTTTGATCTTTGGGGCATTGATTTCATGGGCCCATTCCCTCCATCTTACTCTTTCAAGTACATCTTGGTAGCAGTAGAATATGTCTCAAAATGGGTGGAAGCCATAGCCACAACCACGTGTGATGCACAAGTTGTCCTTCAATTCTTAAAGAAACACATATCACTAGGTATGGAGTACTGATAAACTCCAATTTTGTGGTTTATCTTGTGCTTCCTTTGGGGGATTTTATCACTTTTTTTTCACATTTATTCAATGAAATAGCATGGTTTTGCAATTCTCCCTTGATTTGTGCTTAAAAGTGAAAACATGCTTTTTAGGCCCTAAAATTGGTGATTTTAATTCACTTTAATCCCATTCGATGCCTTGATGTGTTTGTTGAGTGATTTCATGTTCATAAGGCAAGTATTGGATGGAAGGAATGAAGAAAAAGCATGCAAAATGGGAGAACTCATGAAGAAATGAAGAAACCGTAAAGCTGTCAAGCCAACCTCTTCGCACTCAAACGACCATAACTTGAGCTACAGAGGTCCAAATGAGGCAGTTCTAGTTGCGTTGGAAAGCTAACATCTGGGGCTTCAAAATGATATAAAATTTGCCATATGTTGCTTCGCGTTCAGGGGCGCGCACGTGCACTTTGCGCGCGCGCACCGATGCTGTCCGTGGCCCACTTTTATGAAATCGCCCCCAGCGATTTTGAAGCATTTTTGGGCCCAATCCAACTCATTTCTGATGCTATTGAACCCAAGGATTGGAGGGAGAATGAACCAAGTAGTCATAGTTTTAGTTTTCATCATGTTTTAGGGTAGAATTCTAGAGAGAGAAGCTCTCTCTTCTCTCTAGAATTTAGGGTAGTTTAGGTTTAATTTTCTTAAATCCAACTTTTAATTCTTGTTTTGATTTAGCTTTCCTTTTAATTTCTTGTTGCTACTACTCTAATCTTCTTAGTTTCTCTTGTTCATTTCCTTTATTTTGTTACTTTTATGTTGATGAACCCTTGTTGGATTTCCATTTACTTTTAATGCAATTTAATGTTTGATGTCTTTTTATTGATGAATTGAGTTGTTGATTTACTTTTCTTACAAATTGTAGTTGGTAGATTTTATTATTCTTGTACTTTTATTATGCTTTCCTTTTATGCCTTCCAAGTGTTTGATAAAATGCTTGGAAGGATGTTAGAGTAGATTTTGAGCATTCTTGGCTTGGAAAGAGTGATTGGGTAATCTTGAGTCATGAAAACCCAACTTATGTTGGTGATCTAGAGTTGTTAGCTAGTATTGTTTCCATTGACGCTAACCTTTTGCTAATTAAATTAGTGAGTTGATTAGGACTTTTGGAATATTATTTCCATTGACACTAATCTTTTACTATTTTAATTAGTAAGTTGGTTAGGACTTTTGGATTGAGATTAGCTAGTCTCGTTAGACTTTCTCCCTATTTGTTGGAGATGACGTAATGAGATAAATTCTTGTTTATATTTGTGACATGGTTAATTAGTCTTGTTTGACATTCTCCCAATGTGTGAGTTAACTAAATAAGATGAATTAATCATGCATGACTAGGATAGAAAGCCTATCATCTCAATCCATTGCCATGAATGTCTCTCTTTATTACTTGCTTTCTTTAATTGCTCTCTTTACTTTTCTTGCCATTTATTTTCTTGTCCTCTTATCAACCAAACCCCCCCTTGCATCTTCATAGCCAATAATTAAACATTTCATTGCAACTCCTCGTGAGACGACCCGGAGTCTAAATACTTCGGTTATTTTTCATTGCGGTTTGTTAGTTGTGACAACCTAAATTTTTGTATGAAAGGATTATTGATTGGTTTGGAAACTATACTTTACAACGAGACTTCATTAGTTAAATTCTAAACCATCAAGAGTCCGCTCATCAAGTACCTAGGGGACTGGTGAGTGATGGTGGTGGTCACTTTTGCAATAAACAGATGGAGAAACTACTTCATAAGTATGGAGTGATACATAAAGTAGCTACACCTTATCACCCACAGACCAATGGTCAGGCAGAACTTGCCAATAGGGAGCTGAAGAGGATTTTGGAGAAGACAGTAGGGGCTACTAGAAAGGATTGGGCTAGAAAGCTAGAAGATGCACTTTGGGCATACAGGACGGCATTCAAGACACCCATTGGGAAATTCCCCTTTCAACTACTGTATGACAAATCTTGTCACCTCCCTGTAGAGCTTGAACATAAAGCTTTTTGGGCTACTAAACTCCTCAATCTTGATTCCCAGGCTGCAGGAGAGAAAAGGTTGTTATAACTAAATGAGTTGGATGAATTCAGGCTAGAAGCTTATTAGAGTGCTCAGATACACAAGGAGAGAGCCAAGAGGTGGCATGATAAGAAGATCATAAAGAAGGAGTTCAAGCCAGGACAGCAAGTACTCCTGTATAACTCAAGGCTTAAAATCTTTCCTGGAAAACTTAAGTCTAAGTGGACTGGCCCATTTTTGGTGACAAAGGTTTTTCCTTATGGAAGCCTTGAATTGCAAGATGAAGCAACAAAGAGTCATTTCATAGCAAATGGTCACAGAGCAAAGCCCTACCTAGGAGGACAATGGGACAAGGAGAAGGAAGTCCAGAATCTAAGCTGAACAAGCATAGAGAATGTCAAGCTAATGACAGTAAAGAAGCGCTTGTTGGGAGGCAACCCAACCTGAGGTAATTTTCTTTTCATAGCTTTTTCAATAAAAATGTTGAATAATTAAGTATGTATTACAGGGAGCTAAGTTTGGTGTTGTACACCAAAACAATTTAAAGGAGAATGAAGGATTCTAAGTTTGGTGTTCCACCAAAATCTCATTTAAAAGCATACTCTCACCTCTTGCATAATGATAGCTCCAAGCAATCAGAAAAATTATTCAACTAGTTAATTGCTTCATAGTTTTGGTTCCATAACCTTTAGCAAGGCCAAAAGAATTTATAAATGTATAACCTGTTGCATTAGAGACAGTGGCAAGGAATTAAGTTTGGTGTTCTTCAAAAGCCACACTCAATTCATGCAGACTAACCAGTCACCTAAGGGCTTGAGAAGCAAGCAACTTTTGAGAATTGTGCAGGGAACTAACCACCAGTTGAAGACATTATGCATCATAACTCAAAAGGGGCACAACAGAAGGAAGGACAAAGGAACTGCAAACCAATAGGTTGTATCTATACTTAACTCTTGCTGTTGAGAAATGCTTTGACTTATGTCTTGCTAAGGTGTTCATCTAGTACAAGTAGAATCACTCTTTGCAATAAGTTAGCTAGTCTACGTATGTACTTGTGTGTTTACTTTCACTTAACAAAAAGCATGCTTTGTCCCCTGCATCTTTAACTCAATAAAAGAAATGTTTGAAATGTGAAGTGAGATAGTTCTTTGTTAGCTGGGAGTACAATAATAGTAAGTGGTGGTATGTATGTGTGATTGTATGATAGCTCACTTTTAGTGAATAAAAGAACTAGACTGTCTCCTTTTAAGTAGAGAGCAGCTAACTGTCTATGAATCTCAATCAAATAAAAGTCCTCGGTTAAAAAAAAAAAAAAAAGAAACAAAGCTAGACACCAATAGCTTGAACCTTAGAATATATGCCTGTGGTGTCTTTGTACTAGGATCTGCTTGGATTAGTAAGTTCTTTGGAGTGCATCAACACTTGGTGACTTGGGTTAACTAACCCGGGATCATCAACTGAAAGTCCACTATCAAGAGCAACCTAACTACAAGGCATTTAGTAACCCAAAGAGGTGCTGGGCATCAATGCTCTAAGAAGGAATGTGAGCCAAGTGTCTATAGTGAATAATGTGTCAAGCATAAGGAAAGAAAAGAGCTTGTTACACATGACACTGAACTAGAGCTTATAGAAAAAAATAATAATAATAATCAAGGACAAAGGAATAATGAGAGGTCATAGCAGTGTGTTGCTTGATGCTTGGAGGAGGCTTTCTAGGCCTAAATGTCAATAAGAAGTGAGTATTTACATATCTACATAAAACCCCATGAGCTACCAATAATGCTCTGCTAACATAAACATCCTCTCCCATTTCATTCTTTCTTCTCAATAATTCCTTTCTTGCTTGGGGACAAGCAAGCTTTAAGTTTGGTGTTGTGATGACAAGTTATCTTAGTCTAGTTTCACTAGTCTTTTTCTTTTGTTTTCAATAGATTTTATGCACTTTCTTGAGCCATAAGTAAGCCAATTGGGTAGAATTTCATGTTTCCTTTGATTCAATCAACCATGGATAAATTAATGCATTTTCATGAGATTTTGTGCTATAATTGTCATATATTATGAAAGAGAAACAATCTCATGATTTTGAGCATAGCTTTGATGTTTTTGATTGATTGATGATAGGTGAAAAGAGCTTTGAAGAGGGTTGAAGAAAGAAGGAATGGCAAAGAGCAAGAGAGGACAAAAAGCTTGAGCCAAAGTTTGCCTCAAACTTTAGCTCAAACGTGAGGAAGAGCTTGACTTCACCCTGGAGGCATTAAAAGTTTGCGCCAACGTTTGCCTCAAACTTGAAGTCAAACGTTGGCACCCTCAGAGCAAAAGAAGAAAGACCCAGGGAGCAAAAAGCTTGCGCCAACGTTTGCCTCAAACTTTGAGTCAAACGTTGGCGCCACAAAAAGAAGACCCAGGGAGCAAAAAGCTTGCGCCAACGTTTGCCTCAAACTTTGAGTCAAACGTTGGCGCCACAAAAAGAACACCTAAGAGAAAAAAAGCTTGCGCCAACGTTTGCCTCAAACTTGAGGTCAAACGTTGGCGCCATTTGAGTATGAAGAAGAGTCCCTGATTGAAGGCTTGATTGAGCCACGTTTGCGCCAACGTTTGCCTCAAACATTGGGCCAAACGTTGGTCAAAGGACATGCAAAAGAGGATCCACGTTTGAGCTCAAGTTTGACCTCAAACTTTGAGCCAAACGTGGATTACAGCATGGGAGGCAATCTGCTACAAAAAGCTTGAGTCAAAGTTTGCCTCAAACTTTGACTCAAGCTTTAATGGTTCATGGCCCGGTTCTGACCCAGTTCACAAGTGGGTTTCCTTCCAACTCCAAGGGCAATCAACAGAGGCTTCTGTCAACCCAATTCCATCAAGAGCAAGGGCCCAATTCAAGGCTTGAAGATCATTTGAAGAGAGTGTATAAATAGCTTAGAATTTAAGTTTTCAGGAGAGCTTTTTCCTTTTTAGTTTTGCTGGGTAGTTTTTGAGAGTTTTTGGTTGAGAGTTATTTTGAGATTCTGAGTCTTGGGGAAGGAGAATTGAATTCTCTGCCTCTTAGTTTTCTTGTTTTAAATTTCATTTACACTTGTCTTGAATATTGGGTTGAAGAATTGAGGAAATTCTGTCTCAATCTCACCTTGAGATCTCTTTCTGTTTTTGATTTACTGCATCATTAAGAATTGGCGATTTCAATTTTTTTACTGCTAGATCTTTACTTTTTTTTGCAATTGATTTATCAATTTGGATCTTGGAAGGCATTGAGATCTAGACTTGGTTATCTAGTCTCTTGGGTCCTGAGATCTGGAGTCATCATTTTATTTTCTCTGTCGAATGCTTTCCAAGTTCATTTACGTTTCCATTTTAGATTCGGCTCAATTCAAGTCACATTCTACTCTTCCATGTGTTGAGATTTACTGTTCTTTTGTTTAATTCTTGCAATCCCACATCCCTGACCCATTTACATTTCTTGCACTCTAAGATTCTGCAATTTACGTTTCTTGCGTTATAAGTTTCTGCCATTTAATTTCTTGTTCTTTAAGATTCAGCACTTTTATTTTCTGTTCTCTTTAATTTCCTGCAAATTACCCATTCACTTTTACATTCTATGCAATTTAATTCTTGTTGAACACAAATTTACTCAAATCAACTTCTGTTTGCTTGACTAAATTAACCACTAAACTAAAATTGCTCAATCCTTCAATCCCTGTGGGATCGACCTCACTCACGTGAGTTATTATTACTTGATGCGACCCGGTATACTTGCCGGTGAGTTTTGTGTTGGATCGTTTTGCACACATCAAGAGACATAAAAGAATCCCTCGTACAGTTCTTACGAGACAACGTCAACCTCTTTGCGTGGAAGGCTACAAACATGCCAGGCATAGACCCCGAGTTAATGTGTCATAAGCTAGCAGTCTACCCTGGATCTCGGCCAGTACAATAGAGGCATAGAAAGCTCGGACCCGAAAGATCCCAAGCTGTGGAAGAGTAGGTACAAGCTCTACTGGAGGCAGGATTCATAAGAGAAGTCAGGTACCCACTATGGTTAGCTAATGTCGTCTTGGTGAAAAAATCAAACGGGAAGTGGCGAATGTGCACCGACTATACAGATCTCAACAAAGCCTGCCCAAAAGACCCTTATCCACTCCCAAGTATCGACGCTCTGGTAGATGCTTCCTCTGGATATAAATACCTCTCGTTTATGGATGCATATTCCGGATACAATCAAATCCCCATGTATCCACCCGATCAAGAAAAAACCTCGTTTTTAACACCAAAAGCGAATTACTGCTACATTGTGATGCCTTTTGGTCTCAAGAACGCAAGAGCTACTTATCAAAGGCTAATGAATAAAGTCTTTTCAGATCATATCAAAAAAGTCATGGAAGTCTACGTGGACGACATGTTAATAAAGACACAAAGTGAAGAGACATAATTGTCCGACCTGGTCCAAGTGTTCGACACTATAAAGAAGCATGGCATGCGACTCAATCCTGCAAAATGCACCTTTGCAGTAGAAGCAGGCAAGCTCTTAGGATTTATGCTCACACAAAGAGGAATTGAGGCAAATCCGGATAAATTCCAGGCTATACTCAACATGAAGAGCCCAACTTGTGTCAAATAGGTACAACAACTCAACGGGAGACTGGCAGCCTTATCCAGATTGCTAGCGGGATCAGCGATAAGATCTCTTCCCTTCTATGCTACTCTAAGGAAAGGAAAGAAGTTCGAATGGACAACAGAGTGCAAACAAGCCTTCCAAGATTTCAAAATATTTCTAGGACGGCCACCTATCCTATCTCGGTCACGAGAAGGAGAACCACTCATATTATACCTCGCGGTAGGGAGTCGAGCAGTAGCGTCAGCACTAGTTCGAGAAGAGGACAGTGGGCAACAACCCGTATACTTCATCAGTAAAGCATTACAATGATCCGATCTGAACTACCAAAAAATAGAAAAGCTTGCCTATGCTCTCATACTAACATCTCGACGACTTCGCCCGTACTTCCAAGCTCACACCATTATGGTTCGGACCAACCAGCCCACAAAAGGGATATTGCAGAAAACAGATCTAGCAGGCAGAATTTTACAATGGACAGTCGAGTTATCCGAGTTTTACCTATAATATGAAGCTTGGACAGCCATCAAATCACAGTACTTAGCCGACTTCATTACAGAATTTACAGACACCCCGGAAACTCCCATAGAATGGAATCTCTACGTGGACGGTTCATTGAATAAGACTGGAAGCGGCACAGGTGTGATAATTGAAAGTAATCAAGGAACCCAAATCGAACTCTCTCTCAAATTCGGGTTCCCTGCCTCAAACAACCAGGCGGAATATGAGGTGATACTAGCTGGTTTAAAGTTGGCTAAAGAGGTCAGAGCTCAAAGACTCATTATCTTCAGCAACTCATAGGTGATCACTTCACAAATAACGGGGAGCTACCAAGCCAAGGACCCCAATATGAAAAAGTACCTGGGCAAAACCAGGGAACAGCTAGGACAATTCCGGGAATATGAGATCCGCCACATACCTGGCGAGCAGAATGCCCGAGCTGACGCACTCTCAAAACTAGCCAGCACCAAACTAAGAGGCAACAATAGAAGTCTCATCCAGGAAATACTACAGAACCCGTCAATCTCGGAAGAGGAAAAAGTCCTAGCCATAACAAGTCTAGATCAAGGATGGATGACTCCTATAATTAACTACCTCAAAACAAAAACACTTCCTACAGATGAGAAGGAGGCAAAAAGGTTAAAACGGGAGGCACAATACTACACAATCATAAATAATACTCTATACAAAAGAGAAATTTCAATAAAAATGTGTACGGACTTCCAACACGAAGGAAGTTCTAGAAGAAATACACAGTGGCATTGATAAACCCATATTTTATGATATATTTTGTGCTCAAATTGAGTGATTTATTCAATCCTTCACCCACTTATTCATATTAATTGCATGGTTTTACTTTCCCTTCCTTATTATGTGATCTATGTGAAAAACATGTTTCCTATGCTTAAAAATAATTATTTTGATTACCCTTTATTTCCATTATATGCCTTGATTCGTGTGTTGAGTAATTTCAGATCATCTAAGGAAGGAATGACTTAAAGGATGGAAAGGAAACATACAAAATTGGAAGGAAAGCATAAAACGGAGTTTTTGAAGAAACTGGCAGCGACGCGATCGCATGGACGACGCGGCCGCATGCCAGCGCAAAATGGCAGTGATGCGACCGCATGATTGACGTGACCGCGCGCTATGAGCAAAACGCATATGACACGGACGCATGACTGAAGCGACCGGGTGATAAGGAAAACTCCAGACGATGCGACCGCATGACCGACGCAGACGCGTGACAGAGGCCACACACCAGAAATTACAAAAAACGCCCCCAGCGATTTCTGAAGCCCTTTTTGGCCCAAATCCAAGTCCAGAAAGCACAGATCAGAGGTTATGAAGTAGGGGAATGCATCCACTCAGAGGGGAGTCTCCAATTAGTTAGTATTCATGAATTAGATGTAGTTTTGAGGGAGAGGTTCTCTCCTCTCTCTTTTAGGATTTAGAATTAGGATTTCTTTTGCTTTCAGGATTATCTCTTTTTATCAGGTTCAATATTCCTTTTTATTTATCTTCTCGATTTAGTTTATGAATTCTTCTATGTTACAGATTATTCTTTTGAATTAATGTTATTTGAGGTATTTCAGTTTATTATTGCTTTCTTTTATTTATATTACTGTTGCTTCCAATCTGAAGACATTTTTATTCCAGTAGATTTATTTTTCCCCTTTTGGTCTTGGTTAAGAAATCAGTAACTCAGGAGTTATCAAACTCAACGTGATCGATAATCGTTATCTTTGCTAATTGAATTGAACTTCAATAATCCCAATCTTTCCTTAGGGATTAACTAGGATTTGAGGATCAAACTAATTAGTCACTTGACCTTCCCTTGCTCTAGCAAGGGTTAACTGAGTGGAATTAAGATTCAATTTTCATCATCATTGATAAGGGTAACTAGGATAGGACTTCCAATTTCTCATACCTTGCAAAAAGTGTGTTTTACAGTTATCTACTCATTTTACAGTCTTTTACTTATTTTAATTGCAATTTAAATTACTTGTTCCTCATCTTTGCAACCCCAATTTACAATCTTCATAACTAATAATAAGAACATACTTCCCTGCAGTTCCTTGAGAAGACGACCCGAGGTTTAAATACTCGGTTATCAATTTTAAAGGGGTTTGTTACTTGTGACAACCAAAACGTTTATAAGAAAGGTTGATTGCTTGGTTTAGTAACTATACTTGCAACGAGAGTTTACTATAACTTCTGAACCATCAATCTTCAGTTCTTCAAAATGGCGCCGTTGCTAGGGAACTGCAATCGTGTGCCTTATTATTGGTTATTGTAAATATTTTTCTTTTACTTGTTTATTTATCTTTATTTTTCTCTTTTTTATTTCCATTAGCTACTATGAATCCTCGCCCCTCTCGCTTTGAGTTTGGTTCAAATATTGTTGAAAGGAGTGAAAGTTATAATAGGAACATGCATCAAGGTCAGAGCAATCAAAGGTGGATGGAGCCAAGAGGATCTGATCAACCCTTTAGGCAACAACACCCTCCAAGATATCATGGACAAAGACCATTCTACAATGCGTACCAAGCTGATAGATATGGTGGACAACCTTGTAACTACCAACAAGTCCCACCCCATGCCTATAGACCATCCTCTCAACACAACTTCGAACCACCACACTCACAAGCTCCTTTTCACCATTCGCCACCATATGATCCTCATTTACCCTGATTCCAATCCAATTATTCCCAAACACCACCACTTCCCAATGTACCACGTCCAAATCCATCACCCCGAGAATCAGAGGTTCGCCTCAAGGAAACAGTAGATCAACTTCAAACAACCCTTTATCAACTGGAGCAAGCAATAAGTCAATTATCTTCTAGACATTCGAACATTCAAGGACCTCCCACAACTCCGTGTGGATAATCTAATGATGAGCGTAGCATGAAGGAGATATGATGAGCGGATAATTTATACGCTTTTTGGCATTGTTTTTAGTAGAATCTAGTTACTTTTAGGGATGTTTTCATTAGTTTTTATGTTAAATTCACATTTCTGGACTTTACTATGAGTTTGTGTATTTTTCTGTGATTTTAGGTATTTTCTGGCTGAAATTGAGGGACTTGAGCAAAAATCAGATTCAGAGGTTGCAGAAGGACTGCTAATGCTGTTGGATTCTGACCTCCCTGCACTCAAAGTGGATTTTCTGGAGCTACAGAACTCAAAATGGCGCACTTTTAATTGCGTTGGAAAGTAGACATCCAGGGCTTTCCAGAAATGTATAATAGTTCATACTTTGCCCAAGTTTAGATGACGCAAACGGGCGTTCAACGCCAGCTCTCTGCCCAATTCTGGAGTTCAGCGCCAGAAAGGGATCAAAAACCAGAGTTGAACGCCAGAAATAGATCAAAACCTGGCGTTCAACTCCACAAATGGCCTCTACACGTGCAACACTCAAGCTCAGCCCAAGCACACACCAAGTGGGCCCCAGAAGTGGATTTATGCATCAATTACTTATTTCTGTAATCCCTAGTGACTAATTTATTATAAATAGGACCTTTTACTATTGTATTAGACATCCTGGATTGTATTCTGATCCTGTGATCACCTTTTAGGGGGCTGGCCATTCGGCCATGCCTGGACCTTTCACTTATGTAATTTTAACGGTAGAGTTTCTACACTCCATAGATTAAGGTGTGGAGCTCTGCTATTCCTCAAAGATTAATGCAAAGTACTACTGTTTTCTATTCAACTCATCTTATTTCGCTTCTAAGATATTCATTCGCACTTCAACCTGAATGTGATGAACGTGACAATCATCATCATTCCCTATGAACGTGTGCCTGACAACCACTTCCGTTCTACATTAGATTGAATGAGTATCTCCTAGATCTCTTAATCGGAATCTTCGTGGTATAAGCTAGAATGATGGCGGCATTCAAGAGAATCCGGAAGGTCTAAACCTTGTCTGTGGTATTCCGAGTAGGATTCAATGATTGAATGACTGTGACGAGCTTCAAACTCGCGATTGCCGGGCGTAGTGACAGACGTAAAAGGATGGTAAATCCTATTCCAGCATGATCGAGAACCGACAGATGAATAGCCGTGCCGTGACAGGGTGCGTTGACCATTTTCACTGAGAGGATAAGATGAAGCCATTGACAAGGGTGATGCCTCCAGACGATTAGCCGTGCCGTGACAGGGCATTTGGATCATTTTCCCGAGATAAGACCGAAAGTAGCCATTGACAACGGTGATGTATCACATAAAGCCAGCCATGGAAAGGAGTAAGACTGATTGGATGAAGATAGCAGGAAAGCAGAGGTTCAGAGGAACGAAAGCATCTCTATTTGCTTATCTGAAATTCTCACCAATGAATTACATAAGTATTTCTATCCTTTATTATTTATCTTTTAATTATCTAATCCAATCACATTTAACCCTACCTGACTGAGATTTGCAAGGTGACCATAGCTTGCTTCATACCAACAATCTCCGTGGGATTCGACCCTTACTCACGTAAGGTATTACTTGGACGACCCAGTGCACTTGCTGGTTAGTTGTGCGAAGTTGTGAACCATGGTATTGGCATCATGTTTTTGGCGCCATTACCAGGGAAAGAAAGAGCGATGAATTTTACATAATCAAAGTGTAATCACAACTTCTGCGCACCAAGTTTTTTGCGCCGTTGCTGGGGATTGTTCGAGTTTGGACAACTGACGGTTCATCTTGTTGCTCAGATTGGGTAACTTTCTTTTCGTTTTCTTTTCAAAAAGTTTCCAAAAATTTTTCAAAAATCTTTCAAAATTTTTCTTTTGTTTTCGAAAAAAAAAATTTTAAAATAAAAATGTTTTCAAAAATAAATTATTCTATGGCTTCAAAACTTTTAAGAATGAATTCTAGAGTTTCATGGTAACATGTTGAATCTTATCTGGCTGTAAAGCCATACCCAAACTGCTTTGGGATTGGCCTTCAACTAATCACCTCAGTGGAGTCATGCCCAATCCTTCTGGATAGGGTATGTCAGGCGTGTCATGTCTGAGTTACATGCTAAAGCTTGGTTAGCTGTTAAGCCATGCCTGACCCTTTGATTGGAGCTTTAGAGCATAAGATTCTTGGAATTCATATTAAAAATTTTGGAATCCTTATTTTTGTTTTTCAAGTAATTTTGGAAAAAAATTTTAAAAATTAGAAAATCATAAAAATCAAAAATATTTTGTGTTTCTTGTTTGAGTCTTGAGTCATGTTACAAGTTTGGTGTCAATTGCATGTGCATCTTGTATTTTTCGAAAATTTCATGCATTCATAGTGTTCTTCATGATCTTCAAGTTGTTCTTGGTAAGTCTTCTTGTTTGATCTTTGCATTTGCATGTTTTGTGTCTTTTCTTGTTTTTCATATGCATTCTTGAATTCTTAGTGTCTAAGCATTAAAGAATTCTAAGTTTGGTGTCTTGCATGTTTTCCTTGCATTAAAAATTTTTCAAAAATATGTTCTTGGTGTTCATGTTGACATTCATAGCGTTCTTGGGGTTCATCTTGACATTCATAGCATTCTTGCATGCATTCATTGTTTTGATCCATAACTCTCATGCATTGCATCATTTTTCTTGTTTTTCTCTCTCATCATAAAAATTCAAAAAAAATATCTTTCCCTTTTTCTCTCTTAAAATTTCGAAAATTAGATTTGACTTTTTCAAAAAATTTTAAAATCTAGTTGTTTTTATGAGTCAAATCAAATATTCAATTTAAAAATCTCATCTTTTTCAAAATCTTTTTCAAAAATCAAATCTTTTTCATTTTTCTTAGTTATTTTCAAAAATTTTAAAAATATTTTTCAAAAATATTTTTCTTATTTTTATATCAAATTTTCGAAAATAACAATAACAATTAATGTTTCGATTAAAAAAATTTCAAGTTTGTTACTTACTTGTTAAGAAAGATTCAAACTTTAAGTTCTAGAATCATATCTTGTGATTTCTTGTGAATCAAGTCATTAATTGTGATTTTAAAAATCAAATCTTTTTCAAAACTAATTTCAATCATATATTTTCAAACATATCTTCTTATCTTATCTTTTTCAAAAATTTGATTTCAAAATATCTTTTCTAACTTCTTATCTTCTTATCTTTTCAAAATTGATTTTCAAATTTGTTTCAACTAACTAACTAACTTCTTGTTTGTTTCTTACCTTTTTCAAAATTTCTTTTTAATTAACTAATTATTTCAAATTTTAAATTTTAATTTTCGAAAATTACTAACTGATGGGATATTTTAGTGGAAAAACGAATTTCTCCAAAACACCTAAAACTAATCGGCAAGTGCACCGGGTCGCATCAAGTAATAATAACTCACGGGAGTGAGGTCGATCCCACAGGGATTGAAGGATTGAGCAATTTTAGTTTAGTGGTTGATTTAGTCAAGCGAATCAAGATTTGGTTGAGTGATTTGTGATTTGCAGAATTTAAATTGCATGGAAAGTAAAGGGAATGGGTAATTGACATGAAATTAAAGAGAACAGGAATTTAAATGCTGAATCTTAAAGAACAAGAAATTAAATGGCAGAAACTTAGAACGCAAGAAATGTAAATTGCAGAATCTTAAAGTGCAAGAAATGTAAATAGCTTGAATTGTAAAGGGAATTGGGAGTTGGATTTGCAGAAATTAAACGAGGGAAAGTAAATTGCAACCAACAGAGAAGTAAAAGAACACTTGGATTGAACCGGATCTAAAAACAGAATTGTAAATAAGCATGAAAACAGTAAACAGGGAATGGGAAATGGGGAATCCGGATCTCAGGACCCAAGAGTCTAGATAACCAAGTCTAGATCTCAATGCCTTCCTAGATCCAACAAGAACAATTGCAAAGGAATTGTAAATTGTAAAGAAAGTAGATGAAGAACAATTAACAAAAATTAAATTCAATAAGCAGTAGAAGAAACAGAGAGATCTTCGGATGAGATTGAAACAGAATTCCTTCAATTCTCCAACCCAAGATCCAAGACAATTGCAATTGAAATTGAAAGCAATAAAACTAAGAGGAAGAGAATGGAATTCTCCTTCCCCAAAACTAAGAAATTAAAGATCACTCAATATCCAAAGCTCTCCGAAAACTATTATGAAAACTCAAAAGGAAAGCTCCCCGAAAAACTTAAATCCTATGCTATTTATACACTTTCTTCAAATGGTCTTCAAGCCTTCAATTGGGCCTTTGCTCTTGATGGAATTGGGTTGATAGAGGCCTTGGTTGATTGCTCTTGGAGTTTGGAGAAGAACCAAAGTGAACCGGGTTTGGAATTATGTAAGCTTGAGTAAAAGTTTGAGTAAAAGTTTGAGGCAAACTTTTACTCAAACTTTTCATATCAGCCACCCCATCCTTGCTACTACCAACGTTTGAGCCAAAGTTTGGGGTCAAAATTTTGCTCAAACGTTGGCTCCCCCTTGCACACTCATGGCGCCAACGTTTGCCAAAAAGTTTGAGGCAAACATTGGCGCAAGCTTTTGCTCTCCAGGGTGTTGATTTGTGATGCCAAAAGTTTGCCAAAAAGTTTGAGGCAAACTTTTGCTCAAGCTTTTTGCCCAAAAGTTTGCACAAAAGTTTGAGGCAAACTTTTGGTCAAGCTTTTTGCTCCCTGGTTCGTTTTCACTTATTCCAAAAGTTTGAGCTAAAGTTTGAGGCAAACTTTTGCTCAAACTTTTTGTCCTCTCTTCCTCCTAGCCATTCCTTCTTGCTTCAACCTTTCTCCAAGCTTTCTTCACCTATCATTAATCAACCAAACATATCAAAGCTATGCTCAAAATCATGAGATATTCATTCTTTCATAATATGTGACAATTATAGCATAAAACCTCATGAAATTGCATTAATTCATCTATGGTTGATTAAATCAAAGGAAGCATGAAAATCTACCCAATTGGCTTGCTTATGGCTCAAGAAAGTGCATAATTCATTTGAAAACAAAAGAAAAAGACTAGTGAAACTAGGCTAAGATGACTTGTCATCACAAACCTTTTTCAAAAATTATTTTCGAAAATCACTAACTCCTTTTCAAAAATAATTTTCGAAAATTTTCTTCTCTCTCATCTCCTTCTAATTGTTTATTCATCTACTAACATCTCTCCCTTACTCAAAAAAAAAAGGATCTCTATTATTATTATTTTTCTGTGCCCTCTTTTTTGTCATATGAGCAGAAGCAAGGACAAGAATATTCTTGTTGAAGCAGATCCAGAACCTGAAAGGACTTTGAAGAGAAAACTAAGAGAAGCTGAATTACAACAAACCAGCAAGCACCTGTTAGAAATTTTTGAACAGGAAGAGGAGATGGCAGCCGAAAATAATAATAATGTAAGAAAGATGCTTGGTGACTTTACTGCACCAAATTCCAATTTACATGGAAGAAGCATCTCCATTCCTGCCATTGGAGCAAACAATTTTGAGCTGAAACCTCAGCTAGTTTCTCTGATGCAGCAGAACTGCAAGTTTCATGGACTTCCATCTGAAGATCCTTTTCAGTTCTTAACTGAATTCTTGCAGATCTGTGATACTGTTAAGACTAATGGAGTAGATCCTAAAGTCTACAGGCTCATGCTTTTCCCTTTTACTGTAAGAGACAGAGCTAGAGTGTGGTTGGACTCTCAACCCAAAGACAGCCTGAACTCTTGGGATAAGTTGGTCACAGCTTTCTTAGCCAAGTTCTTTCCTCCTCAAAAGCTGAGCAAGCTTAGAGTGGATGTTCAAACCTTCAAACAAAAAGATGGTGAATCCCTCTATGAAGCTTAGGAAAGATACAAACAGTTGACCAAAAAGTGTCCTTCTGACATGCTTTCAGAATGGACCATCCTGGATATATTCTATGATGGTTTATCTGAATTAGCTAAGATGTCATTGGATACTTCTGCAGGTGGATCCATTCACCTAAAGAAAACGCCTGCAGAAGCTCAAGAACTCATTGACATGGTTGCTAATAACCAGTTCATGTACACTTCTGAGAAGAATCCTGTGAGTAATGGGACGCCTATGAAGAAAGGAGTTCTTGAAATTGATACTCTGAATGCCATATTGGCTCAGAATAAAATATTGACTCAGCAAGTCAATATGATTTCTCAGAGTCTGAATGGAATGCAAGCTGCATCCAACAGTACTCAAGAGGCTTCTTATGCAGAAGAAGCTTATGATCCTGAGAACCCTGCAATAGCAGAGGTGAATTACTTAGGTGAACCTTATGGAAACACCTATAACTCATCATGGAGAAATCATCCAAATTTCTCATGGAAGGATCAAAAGCCTCAACAAGGCTTTAATAATGGTGGAAGAAACAGGTTTAGCAATAGCAAGCCTTTTCCATCATCCACTCAGCAACAGACAGAGAATTCTGAGCAGAATCCATCTAGCTTAGCAAATTTAGTCTCTGATCTATCTAAGGCCACTGTGAGTTTCATGAATGAAACAAGATCTTCCATTAGAAATTTGGAAGCACAAGTGGGCCAGCTGAGTAAAAGGATCACTGAAATCCCTCCTAGTACTCTCCCAAGCAATACAGAAGAGAATCCAAAAGGAGAGTGCAAGGCCATTGACATAAGCACCATGGCCGAACCCAAAGAAGGAGAGGCGGACGTGAATCCCAAGGAGGAAGACCTCCTGGGACGTCTAGTGACCAATAAGGAGCTTCCCTCTGAGGAACCAAAGGACTCTGAGCCTCATCTAGAGACCATAGAGATTCCATTGAACCTCCTTATGCCCTTCATGAGCTCTGATGAGTATTCCTCTTCTGAAGAGAATGAGGATGTTACTGAGGAGTAAACTACCAATTTTCTTGGTGCAATCATGAAGCTGAATGCCAAATTATTTGGTATTGAAACTTGGGAAGATGAACCTCCCTTGTTCACCAATGAACTAAGTGATCTGGATCAACTGACATTGCCTCAGAAGAGACAGGATCCTGGAAAGTTCATAATACCTTGTACCATAGGTACCATGATCTTTAAGGCTCTGTGTGACCTTGGTTCAGGAATAAACCTCATGCCCCTCTCTGTAATAGAGAAACTGGGAATCTTTGGGGTGCAAGCTGCTAAAATCTCAGTAGAAATGACAGACAATTCAAGAAAACAGGCTTATGGACAAGTAGAGGACGTGTTAGTAAAGGTTGAAGGCCTTTACATCCCTGCTGATTTCATAGTCCTGGATACTGGAAAGGAAGAGGATGAATCCATCATCCTAGGAAGACCTTTCCTAGCCACAGCAAGAGCTGTGATTGATGTGGACAGAGGAGAATTAATCCTTTAATTGAATAAGGACAACCTTGTGTTTACAACTCAAGGATCTCTCTCTGCATCCATGGAGAGGAAGCATAAAAAGCTTCTCTTAAAGCAGAGTCAAACAAAGCCCCCACGGTCAAACTCTAAGTTTGGTTTTGGGAGGCCACAACCAAACTCTAAGTTTGGTGTTGGAGAGTCTCAACAATGCTCTGCACATCTGTGAGGCTCCATGAGAGCCCACTGTCAAGCTATTGACATTAAAGAAGCGTTTGTTGGGAGGCAACCCAATGTTTATTTATCTAATTTTAATTTTTTTTTTCATGTCTTTATAGGTTCATGATCATGTGGAGTCACAAAATAAATATAAAAATTGAAAACGGAATCAAAAACAGCAGAAGAAAAATCATACCCTGGAGGAAGCATCTGCCTGGCGTTCAACGCCAGAACAGAGCATGGTTCTGGCGCTGAACGCCCAAAATGGGCAGTATCCTGGTGCTGAATGCCCAGAACAAGCATGGTTCTGGCGTTCAACGCCAGAAATGGCAACAAATGGGCGTTGAACGCCCAAAATGGGCACCAACCTGGCGCTGAACGCCCAGAGTTGTGTGCAAAGGCATTTTACATGCCTAATTGGTGCAGGGATGCAAATCCTTGACACCTCAGGATCTGTGGACCCCACAGGATCATCTCAGGATCTGTGGTCCCCACAGGATCCCCACCCACCTCACCCTCTCTCTCTCCATTCATGACCATCCCTTCTGTTCTCCATTCACCACTCACATCCATACACACAACCCTCCATCTCCTCCATATCTTCTTCTTCTTCTATTCTTTCTTCTTTTGCTCGAGGGCGAGCAACATTCTAAGTTTGATATGGTAAAAGCATAAGCTTTTTGTTTTTCCATTACCATTGATGGCACCTAAACCTCTAAAAGAGGGGAAGGGAAGACAAAGGCTACCACCTCCGAGTCATGGGAGATGGAAAGATTCATCTCAAGGGTCTATAGCTCAGTGGTAGAACATGTGGCTGCAAATCAAGAGATCCCTGAGATACCTCAGGGGATGCACTTCCCTCCACATAAATATTAGGAGCAAATCAACACCTCCCTAGGAGAATTAAGTTCCAACATGGGACAATTAAGGGTGGAACATCAAGAGCACTCCATCATCCTTCATGAAATAAGAGAAGATCAAAAAGCAATGAGGGAAGAGCAACAAAAACAAGGAAGAGACATAGAAGAGTTCAAGGACATCATTGGTTCCTCAAGAAGGAAACGCCACCATCACTAAGGTGGATTCATTCCTTGTTCTTATTTCTTCTATTTTTCGTTTTCTATGTTATGTGCTTATCTTTGTTTGTGTCTTCATTACATGATCATTAGTAGTTAGAAACTATGTCTTAAAGTTATGAATGTCCTATGAATCCATCACCTCTCTTAAATGAAAAATGTTTTAATTCAAAAGAACAAGAAGTACATGAGTTTCGACTTTATCCTTGAGCTTAGTTTAATTATATTGATGTGGTGACAATGCTTCTTGTTTTCTGAATGTATGCTTGAACAGTGCATATATCTTTTGAAGTTGTTGTTTAAGAATGTTAAATATGTTGGCTCTTGAAAGAATGATGACTAGGAGACATGTTATTTGATAATCTGAAAAATCATAAAAATGATTCTTGAAGCAAGAAAAAGCAGCAAAGAACAAAGCTTGCAGAAAAAAAAAGAAAAGAAAAATAGCAAAAAAAAATATAGAAAGAAAAAGAAAAAGAAAGCAGAAAAAGCCAAAAGCTCTTAAAACCAAGAGGCAAGAGCAAAAAGCCAATAACCCTTAAAACCAAAAGTCAAGGGTAAATAAAAAGGATCCCAAGGCTTTGAGCATCAGTGGATAGGAGGGCCTAAAGGAATAAAATCCTGGTCTAAGCGGCTAAACCAAGCTGTCCCTAACCATGTGCTTGTGGCGTGAAGGTGTCAAGTGAAAACTTGAGACTGAGCGGTTAAAGTCAAGGTCCAAAGCAAAAAAAAAAGAGTGTGCTTAAGAACCCTGGACACCTCTAATTGGGGACTTTAGCAAAGCTGAGTCACAATCTAAAAAGGTTCACCCAATTATGTGTCTGTGGCATTTATGTATCCGGTGGTAATACTGGAAAACAAAGTGCTTAGGGCCACGGCCAAGACTCATAAAATAGCTGTGTTCAAGAATCATCATACTGAACTAGGAGAATCAATAACACCATCTGAACTCTGAGTTCCTATAGAAGCCAATCATTCTGAACCTCAATGGATAGAGTGAGATGCCAAAACTATTCAAGAGGCAAAAAGCTATAAGTCCCGCTCATCTGATTGGAGCTATGTTTCATTGATAGTTTGGAATTTATAGTATATTCTCTTCTTTTTATCCTATTTGATTTTCAGTTGCTTGGGGACAAGTAACAACTTAAGTTTGGTGTTGTGATGAGCGGATAATTTACACGCTTTTTGGCATTGTTTTTAGTATGTTTTTAGTAGAATCTAGTTACTTTCAGGGATGTTTTCATTAGTTTTTATGTTAAATTCACATTTCTGAACTTTACTATGAGTTTGTGTGTTTTTCTGTGATTTCAGGTATTTTCTGGCTGAAATTGAGGGACTTGAGCAAAAATCAGATTCAGAGGTTGAAGAAGGACTGCTGATGCTGTTGGATTCTGACCTCCCTGCACTCAAAGTGGATTTTCTGGAGCTACAGAACTCGAAATGGCGCGCTTCTAATTGCGTTGGAAAGTAGACATCCAGGGCTTTCCAGCAATGTATAACAGTCGATAGTTTATTATAAATAGGACCTTTTACTATTGTATTAGACATCCTGGATTGTATTCTGATCCTGTGATCACCTTTTAGGGGGCTGGCCATTCGGCCATGCCTGGACCTTTCACTTATGTAATTTTAACGGTAGAATTTCTACACTCCATAGATTAAGGTGTGGAGCTCTGCTGTTCCTCAAAGATTAATGCAAAGTACTATGATGCCAAGGCATCTTAGGCTAGTTTCACTAGCATTTTTTTGATAGTTTTAGTTGTTTTATGCATTTTCTTGAGCCTTAAGTAATCATTTGGGCCAAATAGTCATACTTGTCTTAAATCCTTCAAACATGAAGATTTTGATGCAAATTCCATGAGTTTTTAGTTATATTACTTGAATGCTATGAATGGAAGATTTCTCATGAAATTTTGCAAGACTTTGATGCAATTGTTTGGATGATTTCAGGGAAGAAGAGGCTAAGCAAGGAAGCAACAAAATCAATAAAGGAAGCTTGAATATCACATGTGGAGTTTAAGTTCCAGTTTAAGCCTAAACTGGAGCTTAAACGCCAGAATCATGAAGGCTAAGAAATGCTGGAATTGAAGTTTAACCTCCAGTTTAACCTTAAACTGGAGGTTAAACGCCAGAAGTGAGAAAGGCACCAAGGGGGCATTTCCACGTTTAACCTCCAGTTTAACCTTAAACTGGAGGTTAAACGCCAGAAGTAAGAAAGGCACCAGGGAGCCATTTCCACGTTTAAGCTCCAGTTTAACCTTAAACTGGAGCTTAAACGTGTTCGACCAAGTTTCTCCTCCAGGGTTGCTTTCTCCATTTCCACGTTTAAGCTCCAGTTTAACCTTAAACTGGAGCTTAAACGTGTTCGACACCTCCAGGGCTACCTTTCTCCACTTCCACGTTTAAGCTCCAGTTTAACCTTAAACTGGAGCTTAAACGTGTTCGACCTCCAGGGCTGCCTTTCCTATCTCCACGTTTAAGCTTCAGTTTAACCTTAAACTGAAGCTTAAACGTGTTCGACTAAGTAACCCTCCAGGGCTGCCTTCTTCCATTTCCACGTTTAAGCTTCAGTTTAACCTTAAACTGAAGCTTAAACGTGCTTCCACAAAAGGCATCACTGGAAGTGTCTGGCGTTTAAGCTGCAGTTTAAGCTTAAACTGCACCTTAAACGCCACTATTAGAAAAGGTTTCTGGGCCAAAAATATTGCAGTTTAAGTTAGCATTTGAGCACAAACATTAACTTAAACTTATTCTGGTATGAAACCCAATTGAATATCATGGTTTATGGATTGGGCCTGAAGGATTGATGAGTCTGGAATTTCAATTTGTTGAGTCATGTGTCATTACTTGATTATCACTAAGTTGGCTCAATGAATGTTACAGAATTTGGATCAGCAGCCTCATCAAGATTATGGATCATAAACCCAAAGCAAAAGGAAAGCAGGGAGAGGCCTCAAAGCCCAAGAAACACAACAGAAGCTCAATATAGAAAGTGTATAAATAGGATAGAATTTAAGTTAGGAAGAACTTTTACCTTTTCATTTTTGCTAGTTTTCATATCTTTGTAATTGAATTCAGAGCTATGACTCACTAAACCCCCTTTCATTGGGTTAGGGAGCTCTATTGTAATTCGATGAATCAATAATAGTTTATCTTCTTCTTCAATCTTTTCTCTTGAATTTTGTTAGAAAGCTTCTCGATCTAATTCCATTGGGTAGTTGTCTTGGGAAAGAAACTACCCATAATTGGAATCCTTCGGAACCTTGGGAAAGGAATGGAGGATTCATGCTAGAGAAGCTTTCTCACAGTGAATTGGATTGGGGTTTGGATGGATATTGTGACATGTAATCCTACCAAATTGTGGTTCATGAAACTGTGTGGTATAATCAATGATCGAGCATCATCTCTTCTTATGAACATTTAAACCAAGGGATTGGGAATTTGTTTGTTTTTAGAGAGAATTGGTGAGCCAAGGGATTGGGATCCAATCATATAAGATTGCCAAGCAAAATTCAATGAACGCATTGGTTGAGGAAGAGATAAACATGTTTTGATTCGGAGATCTCAATATCTCCTATAACCCAATGAATTCCCCATTTCTGATTTCCACTTTCTCTTTACATTCTGCAACTCAATTCATGCAATCACCCCCATTCCCTTTTAATTTCAGCAATTTAGCTTCTGCTCTTTATATCATGCAATTTAAGATTCTGCCATTTAAATTTCTTGTCATTTACGTTTCCCGCCAATTTTACATTCCGCAATTCTCATCTAAATCTTGATTCCGCTCAACTAGAACATACTTCTAATCCGAATTGCTCACTCAACCAATCCTTGTGGGATTCGACCTCACTCTATTGTGAGTTTTTACTTGACGATAACCGGTGCACTTGCCGGAAGGAATTTTGCCGATCGTGCAATTTCCTAAATCGTAGCATAACTAGTTTATGCGCATCAAGTTTATGGCGCCGTTGCCGGGGATTGGTTTTCGATTGACAATTCTCAAATTGGAACTTAACTAGATTGAGCATTTTTCTTGCTTTGTTAATTCAGTTCAAGTTACTTGTTGAATTTTAATTTCTGCACTCTGTTACATGCTTTCTTTCTTTATGCCTTTAAATTCAAGCAACTAACTCACTGACTCACTAACTGTTTGAATTAATTCCTCAACTGCTCTAACCATACTCTTCCATTAACCAAGAGTATTTCACTTGTTTATTGCCTGTGCTGTGTTCTTGTATGACAGGTAGGAGAGGAGAGACATCAACTCCTCCATATACCGAACCAGAGAGGACCCTTCATAGACTTAGAAGGGAAGCAAGAGGGAAGAGAGTACTGGGAGAAGAAGAATCTGAAGGAGAATCTGAGGACAATTTTGAGGAAGCTTTAGATCTCAACATGGATAGAGAAGTACACAACCATGAGAGAGCTGATGGAAACAATGCCATTCCTGAGAGGAGGGTTCTTAGTTCATACATAAACCCAACCTCTGGGAATTGTGGTAGCAGCATTCAGAAACCACCCATTCAGGCCAACAATTTTGAACTCAAACCACAGCTAATATCACTTGTAGAGAATCATTGTTCATTTGGTGGGAGTGCTAATGAAGATCCAAACCAACATCTCACAAAATTCCTGAGAATTTGCGACACTGTGAAGTCCAATAGAGTCCAGGAAGATGCCTATAAACTGCTTTTGTTCCCATTTTCACTTAGGGACAAGGCAGCTAAGTGGCTGGAATCATTCCCAAGGGGGAGCCTAACAACCTGGGATGAGGTGGAAAGCAAGTTTCTGGCACGTTTCTACCCCCCACAAAAGGTCAATAGGCTTCGATCTGAGGTTCAGACTTTTAGACAACAAGATGGTGAAACTCTCTACGAGGCATGGGAGAGGTTCAAGGATTTGACAAGGAAATGCCCACCAGACATGTTCCATGACTGGGTGCAATTGCATATTTTCTATGATGGACTTTCTTATGAATCAAGGAAGGCTGTAGACCATTCATCAGGAGGTTCATTGAACAGGAAAAAGACTGTGGAAGAAGCCATTGAAGTGATCGAGACAGTGGCTGAGAATGAGTACTACTATGCTTCAGAGAGACACAACACTAAGGGAGTCATGGAGCTGAACCATGTTGATACAATTTTAGCCCAAAACAAGGTGTTTGCCAAGCATCTAGCAGAGCTTACCAGGCAATTAGAAACAAAGCAAGTGGCTGCAATACACACACAAGATCAAGAGGAAGTAAGCATTGAAGGAGGTGATTGGGAAGAGGCCAACTATGTGGGAAACCAACAAAGGCAATCATATGATCCACATTCCAACACTTACAACCCAGGATGGAAAAACCACCCAAACTTTGGGTGGGGGAACCAACAAACCCAACCACAAAACCACAAACCTTACAACCACAACCAACATAACAATTCCACATACCAAAATTCCAACCAAAGATCATACCAAGCCACACAAAACACTTACTCACAACCATCATATCAAGGCCAAAATAATCAACCTACCCAACCTAATCCGAACCAACAATTTCAAGATCAATTAAACCGGATAGAAGGAATGCTGGCACACATGGGTCAGGACATAATTGAGTTGAAAAGCTTCAGGGATGATGTGAGAGCTACCTTAAGAAACCATGGTGAAAAACTCAAGAGGATGGAGTCTCAAGTAGGAGAGCTATCTCAACAGGCCCCCAAATCAACTGCAGTGTTCCCTAGTGACACAGAAAAGAATCCTAAAGGGGAACAAAAGAGAGTGAGATGGGAAGAATGCAAGGCCATCACCATATTGAAGGAAGTCTCAGAAGAAGAAGGAATCAGACCCTCAGAGCAGGAGCCAGAAATCTTGAAGGAAGGTGTGGAAGAAGCTAAGCAGGAAAGTGAAACTGAGCAAGCCAAGGAACTGCAAAAAAGCATGCTGGAAATATACCAACCAAAAGCACCATTTCCTCAGAGGTTAGGAGGAGGTGAAAAAGGGAAAACCTATTCAAGGTTTTTAGAGACATTTAAGTCTCTCCATATCAATATTCCCTTTCTTGAGATTCTCCAGTAGATGCCTACACATATCAAGTATTTAAAGGAATTGCTGAGCAAGAAAAGAGTTTTGAAGGGAGGACAAACTGTAATAATGAACAAAGAATGCAGTGCCCTCATCAAAAAGGATATAATCTCTAAGAAAACAGACCCAGGAAGTTTTCATATCCCCTGCATGATAGGGGAAACAAAAATTGACAGAGGATTATGTGATCTAGGAGCTAGCATAAATGTGATGCCTCTGACTCTTATGAAGAGGCTACAACTGAATGAGGTGAGATCCACTGATGTAATCATACAACTGGCTGACAAAACTCAGAAGCAAGCTGAGGGGGTAGTTGAGAATGTGCTGGTGAAAGTGGGAAATTATTTCTTCCCCCACAGACTTTGTCATTTTGGACATGGAAGAAAATTACCTACACCCCATCATTCTGGGAAGGCCATTTCTAGCCACTGCTAGAGCACTCATAGATGTAGAACAAGGAGAGCTAATTTTGAGAATACATGATGAACAGCTCATTTTCAATGTTTTCAAACCTGCATCTGAGCCTGAACCAGAACATGAAAAACCTAAGGATGAGAGTAGCCATCCGTGTTTGGAGGAAAGCAATCCAGCAGCTGAAATTCTGAAATAGTCCTTGGAAAGCAAACAAGAATTGCAAGAGTTAAAGCCACAAGAATCAATAGAAACAGATCAGAAGGATCCTCCTGACATAAGGGTCATTGAAGAAAGCTTCAAGAGAAAGGGAAGAATTGTAAAGAAATTGCCAAGAGGGTGGAGAAACAAGAAAATTCCCACTGAAGGTTTCTCTCCGGGAGATGAAGTGATATCAAGTCATTATCTGCCAATTCCACCTGGCCTCAAAACCATTCCTTCCCAGCTCCCTCAAGTGTTCACAATCAGGAAAGTTCTTTCTATGGAACATTTAGAAGTCATGAAGGAATCAAATGGGGACGTTTTCATAGTGAGAGGAGAAGACATCAAGCACTACAATCCACCCTAACAAGGGACAACCGTCAAGCTAGTGACGTTAAAGAAGCGCTTCATGGGAGGCAACCCATGTTTTAGTATCCTTACTCTTTATTGCTTTGCTTTACATCTAATAAAGCATGGTTTCTTATGCATGAACTTGAATCCTCAGGACAACTATTGATAAAGTGCACTAAACATTGCATGTAAATTACAATTGGTCTCTAAGTTTGGTGTGCCTGAAGGCACTCCCAAATCTTACTCAAATTGTATTCCATCTTTCATTCAAGGTGCACGACCAAACATTAAGTTTGGTGTTCCTTTTGAACACAGTTTATAAAAAGCAAGAAGTTCCTCTGGATTTAGAAATTCATGACAAGTATACCATTTGCATGTTTTAATACTTTGATTTCAATTACTTTAGGTGGTAAAATTGTTTATGATCAAAGCGCCAAAGTGACTAGGATTTATTAGAATTATGCACATTCATTAAGGACAACCAACATGGATTTCATGTCATCAGGAGACATTACCAAACACTAAGTTTGGTGTCCAGTAATGAGTGTGCATACATACAAAGGTCACGGCTATAAGCTCAGGAAGTCAATCATTGATTTACAATTCAAAAAGAAGGAAAAACATGTACAAGTACTATTCATTATTCACATGACCGAAAAATGATAGCAAATTTGTTTGTTTGTGCAGGTACAAAAGGAAAGATAAGAATGGAGGAAAAAGACAAAGGAAGTTCAAGTGGTCAAAAAGGGGTAGGAAGCAAGAAGAAGCAGGATCCCAAGAATCAAGAAGAACCAAGCAATAAATGAGAGGTGGTCTCTCTCCTTAATAATCAAATGATAATTGGTGAATTGTCTTTATGAGCTTTCTTATATTATAAGTCATTTAAGTTTTAATGTGAAGTCTCTAGTATGTTTGTCTGTTTATTGCTTTGAATAAAGTGAATGCCTAGATGTTTGGATATAACTTCACCTTCTTAAACAAGTGCTTGCCATGCTTGTTCTGTTTCCTAAAATAAAAGAAAAGTTTGAACAAAAGTAACTTGGCTCAATTAGTGACAAATCAAGTAGAATTAAGTGGTGGTATGCATGCTTGATTGTTTAGTCAGATCACTGGAAATAGAGTGTAGAATTATCATCTTTTGTGTAGAAATTGAAAACTGTCTATGGATCTTGATGAATAAATGTCTTTGGCCATGAAAAAGAAAGAAAAAGAAGAAGAAAAAGCCACTGAAAAAGGGCAACCAAAAAACAAAAAAAATTGAGAAAATAAGCTAGGCACCAATGGTTTGAACTTCTGAGACAAATGCCTGTGGTGTTTATGTATTAAGGATATGCTTGGATGAATAGGTTCTGAGGAGTGTTTCAACACTTGGTAACTTGGGTTAACTAACCCGGGATTATCAACCAAAAGTCCATTATCAAGAGCAACCTAAATACAAAACATTTAGTCACACAAAGAGGTGCTGGGCACCAATGTCTCAAGAAGAAATGTGAACTAAAATGCCTGGAGTGGATATGTGTAGTGCACTGATAAGAAAAAGAAAATGCCAAAGGCTTGTGCAACACATGACACTAAGCAAACAAGGAGCAAAGAAGCTCTAAGAAAAAGAAAAGAAAAACAAAGAAGAGAAGTGCCAAGGACATAAGAGTAACAAGAGGCCATAGCAGTGTTTGATGGATGCAATGAAAAAGTGATAATCTTACCTGATAAGAATGAAAAAGTGATGCTGCAACTTTCTGCATAAAACCCTTCTGATGAACTTCAAGTGTTTACTAATATAGCCAATGTCATTACTTTCTGTTTCATGCTTTCTTCTCAAATAACTCAGGACTTGCTTAGGGACAAGCAAGTATTAAGTTTGGTGTTGTGATGCCAAGGCATCTTAGGCTAGTTTCACTAGCATTTTTTTGATAGTTTTAGTTGTTTTATGCATTTTCTTGAGCCTTAAGTAATCATTTGGGCCAAATAGTCATACTTGTCTTAAATCCTTCAAACATGAAGATTTTGATGCAAATTCCATGAGTTTTTAGTTATATTACTTGAATGCTATGAATGGAAGATTTCTCATGAAATTTTGCAAGACTTTGATGCAATTGTTTGGATGATTTCAGGGAAGAAGAGGCTAAGCAAGGAAGCAACAAAATCAATAAAGGAAGCTTGAATATCACATGTGGAGTTTAAGTTCCAGTTTAAGCCTAAACTGGAGCTTAAACGCCAGAATCATGAAGGCTAAGAAATGCTGGAATTGAAGTTTAACCTCCAGTTTAACCTTAAACTGGAGGTTAAACGCCAGAAGTGAGAAAGGCACCAAGGGGGCATTTCCACGTTTAACCTCCAGTTTAACCTTAAACTGGAGGTTAAACGCCAGAAGTAAGAAAGGCACCAGGGAGCCATTTCCACGTTTAAGCTCCAGTTTAACCTTAAACTGGAGCTTAAACGTGTTCGACCAAGTTTCTCCTCCAGGGTTGCTTTCTCCATTTCCACGTTTAAGCTCCAGTTTAACCTTAAACTGGAGCTTAAACGTGTTCGACACCTCCAGGGCTACCTTTCTCCACTTCCACGTTTAAGCTCCAGTTTAACCTTAAACTGGAGCTTAAACGTGTTCGACCTCCAGGATGGCTTTCTCTATTTCCACGTTTAAGCTCCAGTTTAACCTTAAACTGGAGCTTAAACGTGTTCGACCTCCAGGGCTGCCTTTCCTATCTCCACGTTTAAGCTTCAGTTTAACCTTAAACTGAAGCTTAAACGTGTTCGACTAAGTAACCCTCCAGGGCTGCCTTCTTCCATTTCCACGTTTAAGCTTCAGTTTAACCTTAAACTGAAGCTTAAACGTGCTTCCACAAAAGGCATCACTGGAAGTGTCTGGCGTTTAAGCTGCAGTTTAAGCTTAAACTGCAACTTAAACGCCACTATTAGAAAAGGTTTCTGGGCCAAAAATATTGCAGTTTAAGTTAGCATTTGAGCACAAACATTAACTTAAACTTATTCTGGTATGAAACCTAATTGAATATCATGGTTTATGGATTGGGCCTGAAGGATTGATGAGTCTGGAATTTCAATTTGTTGAGTCATGTGTCATTACTTGATTATCACTAAGTTGGCTCAATGAATGTTACAGAATTTGGATCAGCAGCCTCATCAAGATTATGGATCATAAACCCAAAGCAAAAGGAAAGCAGGGAGAGGCCTCAAAGCCCAAGAAACACAACAGAAGCTCAATATAGAAAGTGTATAAATAGGATAGAATTTAAGTTAGGAAGAACTTTTACCTTTTCATTTTTGCTAGTTTTCATATCTTTGTAATTGAATTCAGAGCTATGACTCACTAAACCCCCTTTCATTGGGTTAGGGAGCTCTATTGTAATTCAATGAATCAATAATAGTTTATCTTCTTCTTCAATCTTTTCTCTTGAATTTTGTTAGAAAGCTTCTCGATCTAATTCCATTGGGTAGTTGTCTTGGGAAAGAAACTACCCATAATTGGAATCCTTCGGAACCTTGGGAAAGGAATGGAGGATTCATGCTAGAGAAGCTTTCTCACAGTGAATTGGATTGGGGTTTGGATGGATATTGTGACATGTAATCCTACCAAATTGTGGTTCATGAAACTGTGTGGTATAATCAGTGATCGAGCATCATCTCTTCTTATGAACATTTAAACCAAGGGATTGGGAATTTGTTTGTTTTTAGAGAGAATTGGTGAGCCAAGGGATTGGGATCCAATCATATAAGATTGCCAAGCAAAATTCAATGAACGCATTGGTTGAGGAAGAGATAAACATGTTTTGATTCGGAGATCTCAATATCTCCTATAACCCAATGAATTCCCCATTTCTGATTTCCACTTTCTCTTTACATTCTGCAACTCAATTCATGCAATCACCCCCATTCCCTTTTAATTTCAGCAATTTAGCTTCTGCTCTTTAATTCATGCAATTTAAGATTCCGCCATTTAAATTTCTTGTCATTTACGTTTCCCGCCAATTTTACATTCCGCAATTCTCATCTAAATCTTGATTCCGCTCAACTAGAACATACTTCTAATCCGAATTGCTCACTCAACCAATCCTTGTGGGATTCGACCTCACTCTATTGTGAGTTTTTACTTGACGATAACCGGTGCACTTGCCGGAAGGAATTTTGCCGATCGTGCAATTTCCTAAATCGTAGCATAACTAGTTTATGCGCATCATACTACTGTTTTCTATTCAACTCATCTTATTTCGCTTCTAAGATATTCATTCGCACTTCAACCTGAATGTGATGAACGTGACAATCATCATCATTCCCTATGAACGCGTGCCTGACAACCACTTATATTCTACATTAGATTGAATGAGTATCTCTTAGATCTCTTAATCGGAATCTTCGTGGTATAAGCTAGAATGATGGCGGCATTCAAGAGAATCCGGAAGGTCTAAACCTTGTCTGTGGTATTCCGAGTAGGATTCAATGATTGAATGACTGTGACGAACTTTAAACTCGCGATTGCCGGGCGTAGTGACAGACGCAAAGGGATTGTAAATCCTATTCCAGCATGATCGAGAACCGACAGATGAATAGCCGTGCCGTGACAGGGTGCGTTGACCATTTTCACTGAGAGGATAAGATGAAGCCATTGACAAGGGTGATGCCTCCAGACGATTAGCCGTGCCGTGACAGGGCATTTGGATCATTTTCCCGAGAGAAGACCGAAAGTAGCCATTGACAATGGTGATGTATCACATAAAGCCAGCCATGGAAAGGAGTAAGACTGATTGGATGAAGATAGCAGGAAAGTGGAGGTTCAGAGGAACGAAAGCATCTCTATTCGCTTATCTGAAATTCTCACCAATGAATTACATAAGTATTTATATCCTTTATTATTTATCTTTTAATTATCTAATCCAATCACATTTAACCCTACCTAACTGAGATTTGCAAGGTGACCATAGCTTGCTTCATACCAACAATCTCCGTGGGATTCGACCCTTACTCACGTAAGGTATTACTTGGACGACCCAGTGCACTTGCTGGTTAGTTGTGCAAAGTTGTGAACCATGGTATTGGCATCATGTTTTTGGGGCCATTACCAACGAAAGAAAGAGCGATGAATTTTACATAATCAAAGTGTAATCACAACTTCTGCGCACCAAGATACTAGAAACTCCAGTGGATAGAACAGGGCATGACTTCGTACTGGAACAAGTAGAGGAAGCTGTCATTATACAAGAAGAAGAGTTGGTTGAAGACCTAGGAGACGCTGAGCCTCCATGGGAATCCAGAGTTGTAGAGAATTCTGTAAAGGACGTTACAATTGATGCTAAGGAGGATAGTACACAACCCCCAAGGCAAGTCTTTTATGAGGAACTAGATGGAATACTCCAAGAAGCAAGTTTCCTTGATGATGATAGGCACGAGTCAAGTTCTCCTAGTAATGAACTTACATCCGCAAGTGAATTCTCTAAGATCGAAGAGTCTTCCCCAAGTGAATACGAAGACGATGCGGAGGTAGATTTCTCTCAACCTCCCGTTTATGACTTAAGTGACGAGGAAGACATATAAGGCTTTGATCAGGACATGGATGCAATTGAAAAAGTCTACAAGGAAGTGAAGAAATTCACAGAAGAGCACAAGGGAGTAGAACTTACAGAACCACTAGAAACACCTATCCCAAGGCCATTACCACCCAATACAAGCTTCAAGTGGGTACAATCCTTAACCCTTAGCTTAATTTTCCCACTTTAATACGGTTTGCTCGAAACAGATGGCCAGCTTAGAGCTCTCTGCGGCTTTAAGAGTAAGAGGAAAATGGCTCGCGCTCAGAACTGGTGCACAAGGTTCAATAAGGTTCCACGCTTCAACTCAAAGTGTGCGGATTGGCATCATGATCTATCAAATGGATCTCGGAAAACGTTTGGTTATCTTGGTGAAAATCTACTTTCTAAACCGCCCGGATGGAAAAATATAGATCAAGCCGAAGGCAGATTTAAAAGCAAGGTTTGGGATCCTGGAATCTATTCTGACATTCGTCACCCCGGGAGCCTGAGAATCTGTTTGAAGCTGCTCAGAATCTTTACATGCCTAGTTTGGGATGCCGGAGGCTATTGGCATTCCAAACATTGGTACAGATTTCTGGACGAATTCAAGCGTAAGCCACCATAACAGGAAGCTCATCCAATGTCCAACTTAAGGACTTTAACTAAAAGTGCTAGGTGGGAGACAACCCACCATGGTATGGTCGTTTCTTTTTTCAGTTTTATTTCGTGTTATTTATTTTTTGTTTTCCTTTTCAATTGAACCTGAATATTATTCATTCACATTGCATACTGCATAATTGCATACCTGCATAAAAAGAAAAAAAAAGGCGTGCGACGCGACCGCATCGCTCATGCGATCGCGTCAGTTGCAAAAAATAACCACCCACTGATGGCAGGCCATTTTGGCCAGTTTCATTGACCTTTCTTTATGGTTTTAAGGTAGTTTCATGCATTTTCATAGGAAATAAGCAAGTTTTGGGTAAATAATCACTTACATCTTGATTCAAGCAAACATTGTGAATTTTACATGATTTCATGAGAATTATGCATGAATTAAAGGACAAATTGAATGATGCATGTCTCATAACTTGGATTAGAGCTTTGATGCACTTTATTGCTTGATTTCAGGACAAAGGAAGCAAGGAAGAACCACGTTAGTAACCACGTTAGTCTAGCTAACGTGACCACTAACGTGGAATGAAGGCTAGCTTGCAACGTTAATGAGAAAAGTGATTGCCAATAACACCTTTGTGAGCCATCATAGCCCACATCAGTTGCCACGTTAACTATGTTAACGTGGAAGCTAACGCGGAAGAGAGGTAGAACTCCAACGTTAGTGGTAAAAGTAAGTGCCACTAACGTTCCAAAAGGGGCAATTGGCCACATTAAGAGCCACGTTAACTAGTTAACGTGAGCTCTAACGTGGAAGAAGAAGATGATGCCAACGTTAGTGACACTCACCTTTGTCACTAACGTTGGACTAAGCCCATATTGGCTACGTTAAAAGCCGCGTTAACCTAGTTAACGTGGACTCTAACGTGGAGGGAGCAAGAATCACCAACGTTAGTGACACTCACCTTTGTCACTAACGTTGGATTGAGCCACTATGAGCCACATTAGTTGCCACGTTAATTACATTAACGTGGAAGCTAACGTGGAGAAGAGGGATGATGAGCCAACGTTAGTGACACTCACCTTTGTCACTAACGTTGGAGATGGCTATCAATACCACGTTAGAAGTCACGTTAACCTAGTTAACGTGAACTCTAACATGGGAAGTAGGGGCGTTCTGAAGTGTTAGAGACAAAGGTAAGTGTCACTAACGCTCTCGAAGATTTCGCAAGCCTACGTTAAAGGCCACGTTAACTATTCTAACGTGAACTCTAACGTAGGGAGAAAGGGGTACTCTCAACGTTATTGAAAAAGGTAAACCCCAGTAACGTTTGCGAAGGGCCAAGGGTAACGTGACCACTAACGTTGAAGTTAACGTGGACCACTTTGGGTTAGGAACGTTAGTGAAAAAGGTGATTGTCACTAACGTTCTCAACCCCACATTTTCACTTAACGTTAACACCACTAACGCCCTAAGCTAAAGTCCCGGCCTACTTCACACTTTCTCTGCAAGTAAAGCTGAGCCCACTGAAGAAGATAACTGCTTCAACTCAAGATCCAAAGGCCCATATCCAAGACTTGAAGAGCCAACTAGAAGATCAGAAGAATAGTATAAATAGGGAGAGCTTTGAACTAGAAAGGAGCTTTTGGCATTATTAGAATTACTCTCTGTATTTTACTTTCTCTGCACTTCTAGTTTAACTTTCAGAATGTACTCTCCATCTTTGCTTTCCATTTCCAGAGCTATGAACAACTAAACCCCTTTCATTGGGTTAGGCAGCTCTATTGTAATTTGATGGATCAATAATAGTTTTTATTATTCTTCTTCTTTCTTTTCTCTTGATTTTACTAGAAAGCTTTCAATCTTCATCCAATTGAGTAGTTATCTTGGAAAAGAAGTTATTCATACTTGGATCTCTTCTGAACCTTGGAAAAGGGATGAAGAGATCATGCTAGAAATGTTTTCTCATGTTGGACCAAATTGGGGTTTGGGCGGATATGGTGACATATAATTCTCCCAATAGTTTGATTTGGAAATACATGTGGTATAATCAGTGACCACATTTCATCTCTTCCCATGAGCAATTAGACCAAGGAATTGGCTATTGATCTGATTTGAGAGATTGAATTACCAAGGAATTAAAATTCAATCACTTAAGATTGCCAAGGAGATCAATGAATGCATAGATTGAGGAAGAGATGAAAATGAACTTTATCCGGAGAATGCAACATCTCCTAAGCCCAATAAATTCCCCATTTCTGATCTTACCCATTCTCTTTACTTTATGCCATTTACTTTCATGCTAAACTTCCCTTCCCCATTTAAGATTCTGCAATTTACTTTCCATCATTTATTTTCTGCTATTTACTTTCCCGCCATTTAATTTCCTGCAATTCTCAACTCACTTTCTGCTTAGCTCAACTAGAACATTCTTCCAATTAAAGTTGCTTGACCAATCAATCCCTGTGGGATTCGACCTCACTCTACTGTGAGTTTTTACTTGACGACAATTCGGTATACTTGCCGAGGGAGATTCGTTAGGGGACAAGTTTTTGTGCATCAAGTTTATGGCGCCGTTGTCGGGGATTGATTTTGTATCAACAATGATTAAATTGGTGGATAACTAGATTGAGCATTTGTTTTCATTTTGTTTGATTTAAGTTCATTTGAGTAATTTACTTTCAGTTTAGCTATTTTCTCCACTTTCCCCTACCCATTTTCTTAGTTGTTTACAATTCAGTCACTAACCCACTAACTGTTTGATATATTGTATCACTCACACTAACAGCATTTCTGTAGAAATTACTGTCTGCATCTATCTTTCTTGCTTTTGCCTTGTTGGTTGTATGACAGGTAGAAGAAGCGGGGCTTCAATTTCCTTTGATTCTGAACCTGAGAGGACCTTCCTTAGATTAAGGAGGGAAGCAAGAGGAAAGAGAGTAGTTGGTCCTGAGGAAGAGGAAGAGTACTTTAAACCAGACATGGAGGAGAATATGGAGAACCATCATGAAGAAGAGGCTGACAACCATGGCAGAGAAGGTCCAGCACATCAGGCTGGACAAGAGAGAAGAGTTCTAGGTTCTTACATCAACCCAAACCCTGGAAGCTATAGAAGTAGCATCCAAAGGCCAACCATACATGCCAACAACTTTGAACTAAAGCCACAGCTCATCACCCTTGTTCAGAACAATTGTTCATTCGGAGGAAATGTCCAAGAAGACCCTAATCAACATCTAACCACCTTCCTGAGGATATGCGATACTGTGAAGTCTAATGGTGTTCATCCTGACACCTATAGACTACTTCTGTTTCCCTTCTCGCTCAAGGACAAAGAATCTAAATGGCTGGAATCCTTTTCAAAGGAGAGTTTAGCAACCTGGGAAGATATGGTGAACAAGTTCTTGGCAAGATTCTATCCTCCTCAACGGATTAACAGGTTGAGAGCTGAGGTACAAACATTCAGGCAGTAGGATGGTGAGACTCTATATGAATCATGGGAGAGGTTTAAAGACTTGACAAGAAGATGCCTGCTAGATATGTTCAATGAATGGGTGCAGTTGCACATTTTCTATGAAGGCCTTTCGTATGAATCAAAGAAGGCAGTAGACCACTCATCCAGGGGACTCTGAATAAGAAGAAGACCATTGAAGAAGCCATAGATGTCATTGAGACTGTAGAAGAGAATGACTACTTCTATGCTTCTGAAAGAGGCAACACTAGAGGAGTGATTGAGCTGAACAATATGGATGCACTGCTAGCTCAAAACAAGATGATTACCAAGCAATTAGCTGACCTCACTAAGAAGATGGAGAGGAATCAAGTAGCAGCAATCACCACTTCAGCAGCAACCCAAGAAGGAGTGAATGAAGAAGCAGAGGGTGATCAGGAACAAGCCAACTACATTGGGAATTCACCTAGGCAGAATCATGACCCATACTCCAAAACGTATAATCCTGGTTGGAGGAACTACCCAAACTTTGGGTGGGGAAATCAACAAGACCAAGGCCAAGATCAGAGATGCCATAACCCCAATAACAATGGAACTCACCAACACTCCACACAGAGGTCATACCAACACCCACCCAACAACACCTCTCAACATCCATACCAAAGTCAAAATGGCCCTTCTCATCCTTCCAATCTCAACTATCCATCATCGGAAGAAAGACTATCAAGGATTGAGACTCTACTTGAAGGCATATGCAAGGAGATTCAAGATAACAAGGTGTTCAAAGAGGAGGTGTGAGCCAATATCAAGAATCAGGGAGACACCATCAAGAGGCTGGAATTTCAAGTGGGATACCTATCTGAGAAAATTCTAAAACCTACTGATAGCTTCCCAAGTGACACAGAGAAAAATCCGAGAGGTGAAGCAAAGAAAGTCAGATGAGAAGATTGCAAGATAGTTACTATAAGTGATAAGGAGACTGAGGAAGAGCCGAACAAACCATCAGAACAACCTGAAGATACATCAGCAGGAAAGCAGGAAGAGAAGCATCAAGAAACCATAATTACACAGAAGGAGCTGCTGAGACTCTATGCACCCTTTCCCTAATTACTCAATGGTGGTGTAGAGAAGAGAATATACTCAAGGTTTCATGACATATTTGCATCTCTCCATGTAAACATACCATTCATCAAGGCCCTCCAACAAATGCCCTCATACATTAAGTACATGAAGGAGCTGCTGACCAGGAAAAACTCACTCAAGGGAGGACAAACCATAGTGATGAATAAGGAGTGCAGTGCTATCATTCAACCAGAGCTGCCTACAAAAAGGAAGGACCCAGGGAGTTTTCACATCCCCTGTGCCATAGGAGAAACAATGTTTGATAAAGGACTCTGTCATCTGGGAGCAAGCATCAACTTAATGCCTTTATCCCTTATGAAGAGGCTGCAAATCAATGAGCTGATGCCCACAGACGTAGTCATCAGGCTGGCGGACAAAACTCAAAAACAAGCAATAGGAGTGGTTGAAAACGTGCTGGTGAAGATTGGGAACTACTTCCTTCCCACAGACTTTGTCATACTGGAAATGGAAGAAAGTCATTTTCACCCAATCATATTGGGAAGACCATTCTTAGCTACAGCCAGAGCACTCATAGATGTGGAGCAAGGAGAGCTAATACTGAGGGTACATGACGAACAACTCACCTTCAATATCTTCAAACCCTCACAAGAAGCAAGTCAGGAAGGCAAGGAACTAAGGACAGAGCATGACAGAGCAATGGTGGGAGAAACAAGCATTGAGGCACAAGCTGTACACTCAGGAATTCCTTTGGGTGATGAACAAAATAATCAGCAGCTGTCACAGCTAAAGGAAACACAAGTGGAGCCAAAACCACCAGAATCATATGGGACCAGCAACAAAATCTCCCTAGGAAAAGAGACCACAAAGAGCAGGATAACAGCAAAAGAAACAAAGAAGAAGATACCAAGGAGATGGAGGAACAAAAAGATCCCTACAGAAAATTTCTTTCCAGGGGATAAAGTGATCTCAGCTTACTTCCTAGATATCCCACCTCATCTCTCCACCATCCCATCTCAGTTACCTAAGGTTTTCACCATCAACAAAGTTCTCTCCCTAGAACATGTAGAGATCATTGATGAAGCCAATGGATATAGGTTTACTGCAAGAGGGGAAGATCTGAAGCATTACCAACCACCATGATAAAGGCAGAACGTCAAGCTAGTGACGCTAAAGAAGCGCTTCATGGGAGGCAACCCATGTTTTACATGCTTTTAAAGTAGTTAATAAAGCAAGGTTCATGAATTTCAAATCAACTTCGACATCCACTTGAATGAGCCCTTTTGTGCAACATATAGTGAAGAATAAGTTTGGTGTTCAGGGCACACTAAGAGAACATAAATGTAACCCATATCATGTCACTCTTAGAGCCTTGAACAAATCTTTTCCACCACATAGCACCAAACTAAGTTTAGTGTCGCCAACGTTGCATACATGGATATTCAGTTAGTCAGTTGGTTTGCACTCATGAACAGTACTTAGTAGTTAGAAACAAAAACTTTAAAAAGTAGTTATTCTCTTCTTTTTAAATTTTGCCGCCATTTTCCACAAGTTTTCTTTTAATCACATTTCTTTTATTTTGTAGGAGAATTGATGGGACAATTGAAGGGTTCGGCCACCACAAAAAGAGAAGACTATACACGTGTCTCCAGGGGGATTACATTGGAAATTGTTGCCATGCAACATTGGAAGGAGAACAAGCTTGGAAACTGAACCAACCCCATCATAAAGTTGATGATCCTTGTGCTCATCCCATGCAAAACCCCATCCATCCATCATACAACCACCCCATCAATCCACACCTTTCATTTACTCATCATTTCCCTATATAAGTGATTCCTAGTCCGTACTTCCCTTCACATTCCAACAACCACTTCTTCAAACTTCTGACTCTCGAAGTATAATTCTCCAAGCTACACCCTATCCAAACCCAACCGAATTCCACCACTCATCACTAACCTCAACACCTTCACTTTTCAAAAATCATTCATGGCATCATCAAGCTCCAAGAGGCAAAAGAGAAAGGAACCGGTTGAGAGCAGCCCTTTTAATGAAGGGAAATTCAGAACTGCATTCCATGAACGTGAATTTGAACGGATAAAGCTCAAAAAGATATTTCCTGAGTTAATATTCCAGTTCAATGAAGATGAATGCCCACAGATTTGAGAGAAGATAGAACAAAGGGGTTGGCAAAGGCTCACGAACCCAAAAGCAAAGATAAATGCAAACCTCATCAAAGAATTCTATGCAAATGTGGTCAGAGAAGACAAAACCAAGGCCCCCACCTTCAAAAGATACGTGAGAGGAAAAGAGGTGGACTTCAGCCCCAATGCCATAACAAGGGTTCTTCAGCTGAAATCACCACATTTTGATGAGCCCAGTTATCACGTGAGAATAAGTAATGTCCCCGACAATGATGAACTTGAAGAAATTGTGAATGATATGTGTGTTATAGGATCTGACTAGGAAAGGTATTCAGATAGAAGACCTCGGTTCATCAGGAGAGGAGACCTCATCCCAGAAGCCAAGGGATGGTTTGAACTTGTGAGGAGATCTATCCTCCCAACTGCAAACAATTCTGAGGTCAACGTTACTCGAGCTACTATGGTACACTGCTTAGTAAAGGGTGGAGGCATCAATGTGAAGAAATTATAGCTGAGGGGATTCAAGAATCAGCCGAGAAGAATGATCCAGGTGCTAGACTTTGGTTCCCCAGCACCATCCTTAGGCTGTGTAGGAAAGCCAAGGTAGTCTTCGAGGACAGCAATCCAACTTGGGTGAACCCTGGAAGGATGGTTACACTCCAGCGTATAACGTATGTGACACCTGCCCAACAACAAAGAAGGCCTCAAATAGGGAGAAGAACACCACAAGAATAACCTCACCAAGAAGAACCTCAACAGGAAGAATATCAGCAAGAAGAGTACTATGATCCAACCAATATAAATCTGGGACACATTCAAGGAGCCATTGAGGACTTGGCAAGGAGATATATGGAAGGGCAAGAGCAACAACTACACGTTCAATCTCAAAGGATGGATCGTCAAGAAGAACTCCTTTCTAATTGGATGAATTAACAAGGGGAGTGGCAGAAACAGCAAATGGAACATTATTCCCAGCTCACTCAAGCCATCAATCAAGTGACTGAAAGGCAAGAGTGTCAAGATAAACGCCTTCAAGAACTCAACCAACGCCAGCTAGCTCAGACGAAGGCATTCAATGAGTTTAGTGTACTTAATGAAGGATGGAAACTACATAGGGAGGAGTTCAACAAAAATACTCAAGCCAAGTTGAACTATATGTCTAGTCATATGCATAATCTACACTCTGCAATCCCTAGGTATGATGAGGTCCAAAAAGATCTCACAGAAAAAGAGGAAAGGAAGGTGAAATAGCAGAAGGAAACATTGAAAAAGAAGATGGAAGATGCTGGCTTCTGGAAGAAGTTGATTGGAAAGAGCAAGGGAAGTGGGAGTGCAAGCACTCAAGAAAAACACAAGGAGGACAAACAGGAGGGAGAGCATGAACAACCCCATGAGTAAAAGGTGGTGGAGTTCCCTCATTGTTCGATCTTTCTTTTTCAAGTCTTTTAAATAAGGAAAATCATGTATGAAATAGAACATGCTTCCATGGTAGTTTAGGAATTTCAATTCTGTCTTTAGTATTCTCCTTACTTAGGTCTATGCTTGCTGGTTCAAGTTGCCTGTTTTCATTTTCATCTTGCTTATTGTATGCTTGTCCTTTTAAGCTAAATAAAAAAAAAGAGATGTTATGAAAGACCAGAGTGATGTTCAAGTTGTGGAGTAGGTCCTTAAATTTGTGGTGTAGTAATCACTTAGCTAAGTTAGTTCACCAACAAGGTGGGAAGGCAACTATCTGTCCTGAATCATATACTTGAAACACACCCCATGAGACTAGCTAAATAATAAGATCCTAATAAGAAAAAGGAAAAGAACAATAAGAGTTGAAAAAGAAAGAAAAGTTAATAAAGAATAAGGCTAGGCACCAAGGGCTTGAAACTTGAGGGATGTGTCTGTGGTGCTCTTGTACCAAGGATCTTCTTGGATGAATATGTTCTTAGGAGTGCTTCATCACTTGGTAACTTAGGTTAACTAACCTGGGATTATCAACTAAAAATCCACTATCAAGAGCAACCTTGCTACATAACATTTAGTAACTGATGAGCGGATAATTTATACGCTTTTTGGCATTGTTTTTAGTATGTTCTTAGTATGATTTAGTTAGTTTTTAGTATATTTTTATTAGTTTTTAATTAAAATTCACATTTCTGGACTTTACTATGAGTTTGTGTGTTTTTCTGTGATTTCAGGTTTTTTCTGTCTGAAATTGAGGGACCTGAGCAAAAATCAGATTCAGAGGTTGAAGAAGGACTGCAGATGCTGTTGGATTCTGACCTCCCTGCACTCAAAGTGAATTTTCTGGAGCAAAAGAACTCCAAATGGCACGCTTCTAATTGCGTTAGAAAGTAGACATCCAGAGCTTTCCAGCAATATATAATAGTTCATATGTTGCCCGAGTTTAGACGATGCAAACTGGCGTTGAACGCCAGTTCCATGTTGTAGTCTGGCGTTCAGCGCCAGAAACAAGTTGCAAAGTGGAGTTCAACGCTAGAAACACGTTACAAACTGGCGTTCAACTCCAAGAATGACCTATCCACGTGTAAACTTTAAGCTCAACCCAAGAACACACCAAGTGGGCCCCGGAAATGGATTTCTGCATCAATTACTCAATTCTGTAAACCCTAGTAACTAGTTTAGTATAAATAGGAATTTTTACTATTGTATTTACATCTTTGGATTATCTTTTGATCCTTTGATCACGTTTTGGGGGCTGGCCTCTCGGCCATGCCTGGACCTTCATCACTTATGTATTTTCAACGGTAGAGTTTCTACACTCCATAGATTAAGGTGTGGAGCTCTACTGTTCATCAAGGATTAATGCAAAGTACTACTGTTTTTCTATTCAATTCAACTTATTCCGCTTCTAAGATATTCACTCGCACTTCAATATGATGGATGTGATGATCGTGACAGTCATCATCATTCTCAACTTATGAACGCGTGCCTAACAACCACTTCCGTTCTACCTTAGATTGAATGGATATCTCTTAGATATCTAATACAGGGGACCGAGTCCGAGTTATTAGTGTCTTCGTGGTATAAGTTAGAACCCATGGATGGCCATTCCTGAGATCTAGAAAGTCTAAACCTTGTCTGTGGTATTCCGAGTAGGATCTGGGAAGGGATGGCTGTGACGAGCTTCAAACTCGCGAGTGCTGGGCGTAATGACAGACGCAAAAGGATAGTAAATCCTATTCCAGTATGATCGAGAATCGACAGATGATTAGCCATACAGTGACAGCGCATTGGACCATTTTCACAGGAGGATGGGATGTAGCCATTGACAACGGTGATGCCCTACATAAAGCTTGCCATGGAAAGGAGTAGGATTGATTGGATGAAGACAGCAGGAAAGCAAAGATCAGAGGAACGAAAGCATCTCTATACGCTTATCTGAAATTCTCACCAGTGAATTACATAATTACCACTATTCTATTTTATATTATAATTAATTTTCATTCATTATAATCTCTTAATACATTTGAATCCGCCTGACTGAGATTTACAAGGTGACCATAGCTTGCTTCAAGCCAACAATCTCCGTGGGATTGACCCTTACTCACGTAAGGTTTATTACTTGGACGACCCAGTGCACTTGCTGGTTAGTTGTACGAAGTTGCGAAACTGATATAAGATCATGAACGTGCGTATTGAGTTTTTAGCGCCGTTACCAAGGAATGGAATGATCACGATTTCGCACACCAAGTTTTTGGCGCCGTTGCCGGGGATTGTTCGAGTTTGGACAACTGACGGTTCATCTTGTTGCTCAGATTAGGTAATTTTGTTTTAATTTTAAACTTTTTATTTCTTATTTTTGAAAAATAAAAAAAATTATTTAAATATTTTCAAAAAAATATATTTTTCTTCAGAATTTTTAAGAATGAATTCTAGTGTTTCATGATGATTTGTTGAATCCTGGCTAGCTGTAAAGCCATGTCTAAATTCTTTTGGACTGACGGTTTAACTAATCACTTCAATGCTTGTAATGTCCTGTGATGAGCGGATAATTTATACACTTTTTGGCATTATTTTTATTATGTTTTTAGTATATTTTAGTTAGTTTTTATTATGTTTTTATTAGTTTTTAAATAAAAATCACTCTTCTGGACTTTACTATGAATTTGTGTGTTTTTCTGTGATTTCAGGTATTTTCTGGCTGAAATTGAGGGACCTGAGCAAAAATCTGATTCAGAGGCTGAAAAAGGACTGCAGATGCTGTTGGATTCTGACCTCCCTGCGCTCAAAGTGGATTTTCTTGAGCTACAAAAATCCAATTGGTGCGCTCTCAATTGTGTTTGAAATTAGACATCCTGGGCTTCCCAGAAATATATAATAGTCCATACTTTGCCCGAGATTTGATGGCCCAAACAGGCATTCCAAGTCAGCTCAAGAATTCTGGCGTTTAACTCCAAAACTGGCACAAAAGCTGGAGTTAAACGCCCAAACTGGCACAAAAGCTGGCGTTTAACTCCAAGAATAGTCTCTACATGAAAATGCTTCAATGCTCAGCCCAAGCACACACCAAGTGGGCCCGAAAGAAGATTTCTGCATTAATTACTGATTTCTGTAAACCCTAGGCTACTAGTTCTCTATAAATAGGACCTTTTGCTATTGTATTTAGACACGTCTTTGGACGTTTAGTCCCTAGACCTTTGAGGCTGGCCTCACGGCCATGCCTAGACTTCTTGTTCTTATGTATTTTCAACGGTGAAGTTTCTACACACCATAGATTAAGGTGTGGAGCTCTGCTGTTCTTCATGAATTAATACAAAGTACTATTGTTTTTCTATTCAACTCAAGCTTATTTCTTCTCCAAGATATTCATTCGTTCTTCAACTTGATGAATGTGATGATTCGTGACACTCATCATCATTCTCACCTATGAACATGTGCCTGACAACCACCTCTGTTCTACTAGCAATGGCTTGAATGCGTATCTCTTGGGTTTCTAATCTAAGATTGGAACCTTCGTTGTATAGGCTAGAATTAATGGCAGCCATTCCTGAGATCCGGAAAGTCTAAACCTTGTATGTGGTATTCCGAGTAGGATCTGGGAAGGAATGACTGTGACGAGCTTCAAACTCGCGACTGTGGGGCGTGTGACAGATGCAAAAGGATCAATGGATCCTATTCCGACATGATCGAGAACCGACAGCTGATTAGCCGATGTTGTGACAGAGCATCAGGACCATTTTCACTGAGAGGACGGGATGTAGCCATTGACAATGGTGATGCCCAACATAAAGCTTGCCATGGAAAGGAGTATGAATGATTGGAAGAAGGCAATAGGAAAGCAGAGGTTTAAGAGGAACAAAGCGTCTTCATACACTTATCTGAAATCCACCAATGAATTACATAAGTATTTCTATCTTTATTTTATGTTTATTTTCATCACCTTAAACTCCATAGCCATTTGAATCCGCCTGACTGAGATTTACAAGATGACCATAGCTTACTTCAAGCCGACAATCTCCGTGGGATCGACCCTTACTCACGTAAGGTTTATTACTTGGACGACCCAGTGCACTTGCTGGTTAGTTGTGCGGAATTTTGACAAAGTGTGATTCACGTTTAAGAGCTCCAAGTCCTTTGGTGCCATTGTTGATGATCACAATTTCGTGCACCATCCTGCTGAAGCTTGGCTGGCCATTGGCCATGTCTCGTGTTTTGGACCGGAGCTTTCACTGAAAGCTTGGCTAGCTAGTGAGCCATGTCTAATTCCTGGACTGGAGCTTTAGACTAATATTGCAAGATTCCTAGAATTCCTATTAAAAATTTTGAAATTCTTATTTTTCTTTTTCAAAATAATTTTTGAAAAACACAAAAATTTTATAAAATCATAAAACCAAAAATAATTTTGTATTTCTTGTTTGAGTCTAGTGTCAATTGCATCTTTTTAATTTTTCTTGAAAATTTTTGAAAAATTCATGCATGGTATTCTTCATGATCTTCAAGTTGTTCTTGATAAGTCTTCTTGTTTGATCTTTAAAATTTATTGTTTTGTGTCTTTTCTTGTTTTTCATATGCATTCTTGAATTCTTAGTGTTTAAAAATTAAAAATTTTTAAATTTGGTGTCTTGCATATTTTTTCTTTTCTTAAAAATTTTCAAAAATAAGTTCTAGGTGTTCATCTTGACGTTCAAAGTGTTCTTGGTGTTCATCTTGACATTCATAGTGTTCTTGCATGCATTACATGTTTTGATCCAAAATTTTCATGCATTGAGTCAATTTTGTGTTTTTCTCTCTCATTATTAAATATTCAAAAATAAAAAAAATATCTTTTCCTTATTTTACTCAAAATTTTCGAAAATATGATTTGATTTAGTCAAAAAGTTTTTAAATTTAATTGTTTCTTATGAATCAAATCAAATTTTCAATTTAAAAATCTTATCTTTTCAAAATCTTTTTCAAAAATAAAATCTTTTTCATTTTACCTTCATATTTTTGAAAACTTTTTAAATTTGATTTTCAAAATCTTTTTCTTATTTTATTTCTTAATTTTCAAAATCTTTACTAACATTTAAAATGATTGATTAAAAAATTTCAAGTTGTTACTTGCTTATTAAGAAAGGTTCAATCTTTAAACTCTAGAATCATATCTTTTTAGTTTCTTGTTAGTCAAGTAATCAACTTTAGTTTTTAAAATCAAATCTTTTTAATTTTCTTTTCAAATCTTTTTCAAATTAAAGTTTCAATCATATCTTTTTCAAAATTAATTTCAAAATCTTTTCTAACTTCTTATCTTTTTAAAATTGATTTTCAAATTTTATCTTTTTGTTTCAATCATATCTTTTTAAATTTCAATCATATCTTTTTCAAAAACAAATTTCAAAACTTTTTCAATCAATCTTATCTTTTTGTTTTAATCATATCTTTTTCAAAACTACCTAACTAATCCTCTCTCTCTTATTTTCGAAAATTCTCTCTCTCCTTTTTCAAAATTCCTTTTTAATTAACTAATTGTTTTAATTTTAATTTAATTTCAACTTTAATTTTCGAAATCTAACTTTCAATTTTAATTTTTATTTTAATTAAATTTCGAAATTCTCTCTCTCATCTCCTTCTATTTATTTATTCATCTACTAACACTTCTCTCCCATCCAAAAAATTCGAACACAACCTCCCTCTCTGTGTTCGAGTTTTTCCTCTTCTCTTCTTTACATTACATTCTTTTCTTCTTCTACTCACACAAAGGAACCTCTCTCTACTGAGGCAAAGAGGATCCCTATTATTTTCTGTTTTCTTCTTTTTCATATGAGCAGGAGCAAGGACAAGAACATTCTTGTTGAAGCAGATCCTGAACCTGAAAGGACTCTGAAAAGGAAACTAAGAGAAGCTAAAATACAACAATCCAGAGACAACCTTGCAGGAATTTTTGAACAGGAAGAGGAGATGGCAGCCGAAAATAATAATAATGCAAGGAGGATGCTTGGTGACTTTACTGCACCTAATTCCAATTTACATGGAAGAAGCATCTCCATCCCTGCCATTGGAGCAAACAACTTTGAGATGAAACCTCAATTAGTTTCTCTGATGCAGCAGAACTGCAAGTTTCATGGACTTCCATCTGAAGATCCTTTTTAGTTCTTAATTGAATTCTTGCATATCTGTGATACTGTTAAGACCAATGGGGTTGATCCCGAGGTCTACAGGCTTATGCTTTTCCCGTTTGCTGTAAGAGACAGAGCTAGAGTGTGGTTGGACTCTCAACCCAAAGATAGCCTGAAATCTTGGGATAACCTGGTCACGGCTTTCTTAGCCAAGTTCTTTCCTCCTCAAAAGCTGAGTAAGCTTAGAGAGGATGTTCAAACCTTCAGACAGAAAGAAGGTGAATCCCTCTATGAAGCTTGGGAGAGATATAAGCAACTGACCAAAAAGTGTCCTTCTGACATGCTTTCAGAATGGACCATCCTGGATATATTCTATGATGGTCTGTCTGAATTAGCTAAGATATCATTGGATACTTCTGCAGGTGGATCCATTCACCTAAAGAAAATGCCTGCAGAAGATCAAGAACTCATTGACATGGTTGCTAATAACCAGTTCATGTACACTTCTGAGAGGAATCCTGTGAGTAATGTGACGCCTCAGAAGAAGGGAGTTCTTGAAATTGATACTCTGATTGCCATATTGGCTCAGAATAAAATATTGACTCAGCAAGTCAATATGATTTCTCAGAGTCTGAATAGAATGCATGCTGTATCCAACAGTACTCAAGAGGCATCTTCTGAGGAAGAAGCTTATGATCCTGAGAACCCTGCAATAGTAGAGGTGAATTACATGGGTGAACCTTATGAAAACACCTATAATCCCTCATGGAGAAATCACCCAAATCTCTCACAAAAGGATCAACAAAAGCCTCAACAAGGCTTTAATAAAGGTGGAAGAAACAGGCTCAGCAACAGCAAGCCTTTTCCATCATCTTCTCAGCAATAGACAGAGAACTCTGAACAAAATACCTCTAATTTAGCAAACTTAGTCTCTGATCTGTCCAAGGCCACTCTAAGTTTCATGAGTGAAACAAGGTCCTCCATAAGAAATATGGAGGCACAAGTGGGCCAGCTGAGTAAGAAAATCACTGAAACACCTCCTAGTACTCTCCCAAGCAATACAGAAGAGAATCCAAAGAGAGAATACAAGGCCATTGATATAACAATCATGGCCGAACCCACAAAAGAGGAAGAGGACGTGAATCCCAGTGAGGAAGACCTCCTGGGACGTCTAGTGATCAACAAGGAGTTTCCCTTTGAGGAACCAAAGGACTCTGAGACTCATCTGGAGACCATAGAGATTCCATTAAACCTCATTATGCCATTCATGAGCTCTGATGAATATTCTTCTTCTGAAGAGAATGAAGAAGTTACTGAAGAGCAAGTGGTCAAGTACCTTGGTGCTATCATGAAGCTGAATGCCAAATTATTTGGTAATGAGACTTGGGAAGATGAACCTCCCTTGCTCACCAATGAACTGAGTGATCTGGATCAACTGAGATTGCCTCAGAAGAAACAGGATCCTGGAAAGTTCTTAATACCTTGTACCATAGGCACCATGACCTTTGAGAAGGCTCTATGTGACCTTGGGTCATCGATAAACCTCATGCCCCTCTCTGTAATGGAGAAATTGGGAATCTTTGAGGTGCAAGCTGCCAAAATCTCACTAGAGATGACAGATAACTCAAGAAAACAGGCTTATGGACTAGTAGAGGACATGTTAGTAAAGGTTGAAGACCTTTATATCCCTGCTGATTTCATAATCCTAGACACTGGGAAGGAAGAGGATGAATCCATCATCCTTGGAAGACCCTTCCTAGCCACAGCAAGAGCTGTGATTGATGTAGACAAAGGAGAATTGATCCTTCAACTGAATGAGGACAACCTTGTGTTTAAAATTCAAGAATCTCCTTCTGTAACAATGGAGAGGAAGCATAGAAAGCTTCTATCAGTACAGAGTCAACTAAAGCCCCCACAGTCAAACTCTAAGTTTGGTGTTGGGAGGCCTCAGCCAAACTCTAAGTTTGGTGTTGGGAGTCTATAAAATTGGCCTGATTACCTGTGTGGCTCCATGAGAGCCCACTGTCAAGCTATTGACATTAAAGAAGCCCTTGTTGGGAGGCAACCTAATTTTTATTTATCTAATTTTATTTTTATTTTATTGTTCTTTCATGTTTTATTAGGTTCATGATCATGTGGAGTCACAAAATAAATACAAAAATTAAAAACAGAACCAAAAACAGCAGAAGAGAAATCACACCCTGGAGGAAGGACTTACTGGCGTTTAAACGCCAGTAAGGAGCATCTGGCTGGCGTTCAACGCCAGAACAGAGCATGGATCTGGCACTGAACACGAGAAACAAGCATAGAACTGGCGTTCAACGCCAGAAACATGCTGCATCTGGGCGTTGAATGCCCAGAACAAGCATCAATTCAGCGTTTAAACGCCAGAATTGCATGCAAAGGCATTTTACATGCCTAATTGGTGCAGGGATGCAAATCCTTGACACCTCAGGATCTGTGGGCCCCACAGGATCATCTCAGGATCTGTGGACCCCACAGGATCCCCACTTACCTCCACTCACCTTCCCTCCTCATAATCCTATATCACCATTTCCCAAGAACCCTTCACCACTCACATCCATTACTCCCCTAAAACCATCATACAACCCACCCACCCACTCAAATTCAAACCATCAACACACCTCCATATCTTCTTCTTCTTCTACTATTCTTTCTTCTTTTGCTCGAGGGCGAGCAACATTCTAAGTTTGGTGTGGTAAAAGCATAGCTTTTTTGTTTTTCCATAACCATTGATGGCACCTAAGGCCAGAGAAACCTCTAGAAAGTGGAAAGGGAAAACAAAAGCTTCCACCTCCAAGTCATAGGAGATGGAGAGATTCATCTCAAGGGTCTATAGCTCAGTAATAGAACATTTGACTGTAAATTAAGAGATCCCTGAGATACCTCAGGGGATACATTTTCCTCCACACAATTATTGGGAGCAACTAAGGGTGGAACATCAAGAGCACCCCATCATCCTTCATGAAATTAGAGAAGATCAAAGAGCAATGAGGGAGGAGCAACAAAGACAAGGAAGAGATATAGAAGAGCTCAAGGACATCATCGGTTCTTCAAGAAGGAAACGCCACCATCACTAAGGTGGACTCATTCCTTGTTCTAAAATTTTCTGTTTTTCATTTTCTTATGTTAAATGTTTATCTATGTTTGTGTCTTTATTACATGATCATTAGTGTCTAAGCGTCTATGTCTTAAAGTAGTGAATATGAATCCATCACCTCTCTTAAATGAAAAATGTTTTAAAAACAAAAGAACAAGAAGTACATGGTTTCGAATTCATCCTTGAAACTAGTTTAATTATTTTGATGTGGTGACAATACTTTTTGTTTTCTGAATGAATGCTTGAACAGTGCATATGTCTTTTGATGTTGATGTTTATGAATGTTAAATATGTTGGCTCTTGAAAGAATGATGATAAGGAGAAATGTTATTTGATAATCTGAAAATCATAAAAATGATTCTTGAAGTAAGAAAAAGCAGTGAATACAAAAAGCTTGCAGAAAAAAAAAAGAAGAAAAATGGCGGAAAAAAAATAGAAAGAAAAAAGAAAAAGCAAGCAGAAAAAGCCAAAAGCTCTTAAAACTAAAAGGCAAGAGCAAAAAGCCAATAACCCTTAAAACCAAAAGGCAAGGGTAAATAAAAAGGATCCAAGGCTTTGAGCATCAGTGGATAGGAGGGCCTAAAGGAATAAAATCCTGGCCTAAGCGGCTAAACCAAGCTGTCCCTAACCATGTGCTTGTGGCGTGAAGGTGTCAAGTGAAAACTTGAGACTGAGCGGTTAAAGTCAAGGTCTAAAGCAAAAAAAGAGTGTGCTTAAGAACCCTGGACACCTCTAATTGGGAACTTTAGCAAAGCTGAGTCACAATCTGAAAAGTTTCACCCAGTTATGTGTCTGTGGCATTTATGTATCCGGTGGTAATACTGAAAAACAAAGTGCTTAGGGCCACGGCCAAGACTCATAAAGTAGCTGTGTTTAAGAATCAACATACTGAACTAGGAGAATCAACAACACTATCTGAACTCTGAGTTCCTATAGATGCCAATCATTCTGAACTTCAATGGATAAAGCGAGATGCCAAAACTATTCAAGAGGCAAAAAGCTACAAGTTCCGCTCATCTGATTGAAGCTATGTTTCATTTATATTTTGGAATTTATAGTATATTCTCTTCTTTTTATCCTATTTGATTTTCTATTGCTTGGGGACAAGTGATGAGTATTTTGGAGGAAAAATAAATTTCTCCCAAAACACACAAATCTAACCGGCAAGTGTACTGGGTCGCATCAAGTAATAAAAACTCACGGGAGTGAGGTCGATCCCACAGGGATTGAAGGATTGAGCAATTTTAGCTTAGTGGTTAATTTAGTCAAGTGAATTAAGAATTGGTTGAGTGTTTTGTGACTTGCAGAAATTAAATTGCATTGAAGTAAAGAGAACAAGAAATAAATTGCTGAAACGTAAAGAACAAGAAATTAAATGGCAGAAACTTAGAGTGCAAGAAATGTAAATTGCGGAATCTTAAAGTGCAAGGAATGTAAATTGCTTGAAATGTAAAGGGGATTGGGACGTGGATTTGCAGTAATTAAACAAGGAAAAGTTAAATTGCATCAAACAGAAGAGTAAAAGGGAATTGGGATTGGATCGGATCTTATAGCAGAAAAGTAAATGAACATGGAAAGCAAGAAACAGAATGTAAATTGGAGATTTGGATCTCAGGAACCAGAGACTAGAAAACTAAGTCTAGATCTCAATGCCTTCCTAGATCCAATAAGAACAATTGCAAGGGAATTGTAAACTGCAAAGAGAAGAGATGAAGAGCAATTAACCGGAAATGAAATTCAATTAACAGTAAAGAAACAGAGAGATCCAAGATTGAGATTGAAACAGAATTTCTTCAATTCTCCAATCCAAGATCCAAGACAAGTGTAATTGAAATTGAAAGCAATAAAACTAAGAGGAAGAGAAGTGAATTCTCCTTCCCCAAGACAAAGAAATTAAAGTTCACTCAATAACAAAAGTTCTCCGAAAACTATTATGAAAATTCCCAAAAGAAAGCTCTCCGAAGAACTTGAATTCTATCCTATTTATGCACTTTCTTCCAATGTTCTTCAAGCCTTGAGTTGGGCCTTTGCTCTTGGTGGAATTGGGTTGAAAGAGGCCTTGGTTGATTGCTCTTGAAGTTTGGAGAAGAACCAAAGTGAACCAATTGAACCGGGTTGGAGTTTTGCAAAAGTTGGACCAAAAGTTAGAGCTAAAGTTAGGGGTCTAACTTTGGCTCTAACTTTTCATAGCAGCCCACAAAACTTTCTGATATGAACGTTGGTGCCAACGTTAGGGGTCTAACTTTGACCCTAACGTTGGCCTTGCCTTGTGTGCTTGTGGCGCCAACGTTAGCCACCAAGTTAGGGGGCTAACGTTGGCGCAAACTTTTGCTCCTCCTTGTGATGTTCATGAGCCAACGTTAGCCTCAAAGTTAGGGGGCTAACGTTGGCGCAAACTTTTGGTGCCCAGGGGAGAATTTCATGTGCCAACGTTAGCCTCAAAGTTAGGGGTTAACGTTGGCGCAAACTTTTGGTGCCCAGGGGAGAATTTCATGTGCCAACGTTAGCCTCAAAGTTAGGGGGCTAACGTTGGCGCAAACTTTTGATACCCAGGGAGTGATTTTCAAGTTCCAACGTTAGCCTCCAAGTTAGGGGGCTAACGTTGGGGCTAACTTTTCAACCAAAAGTTTGTGCAAAAGTTTGGTGCTAACTTTAGGTCCAGCTTTTTGCTTCCTGGTTCAATTTCACTTATTCCATTGTCTTCTCTTTACTCTTAGCTATTCCTTCTTACTTCAACCTTTCTCCAAGCTTTCTTCACCTATAATTAATCAACCAAACTCATCAAAGCTATGCTCATAATCATGAGATATCCATTCTATCATAATATGCAACAATTATAGCATAAAACCTCATGAAATGGCATGAATTCATACATGGTTGATTCAATCAAGGGAAACATGAAAATCTAGCTAATTGGCTTGCTTGTAGCTCAAGAAAGTGCATAATTCTAATGAAAACAAAAGAAAAAGACTAGTTAAAATAGGCTAAGATGACTTGTCATCACAACACCAAACTTAAAGCTTGCTTGTCCTCAAGCAAGAAATTGATTTCTGCTCCAAGGTTCTTTCAATTGAGATGGATTGAGGAACATTTGTAAAGTGCAGTGAGTGAAGTGATCAAGTATCAGTGGGGTGAACTCTAAATCATATGCTTATGCAAGGGCTTCAGTGCTCACTAGTCCTTACATATTGGGAGTCGTAGGTCTTTAGGATTTTCATCCAAATGGTACCATGGAGATCTCTTTATATGTAGTCACCTTGAAGTAGCTTATAGTTTCTTTGCTTTGGCCTTGACTCTAAGTGTCATGTCTCAAAGCGGCTCTTTAAATAAGCTTTCAATCAATACTCCTAAACCAGTTGGTTTTAAGGTATTAGGTGTTAAAGCACCCCTAAGGATTTACTTGCTCAAGCCTCTTTCTTTGACACAACTCAACCACAAGCATTTACTAGGCTAACAACTCTTTGAGTTTTTGTTTCTTTCTTTCTTTTTCTGCCTAGTAATTGATGCTCAGAGCCTTGGGCCATGTTTTTTTTTTTGCTTTTGTATTTTCTTTATTTTCTTTTGTTTTGTTTGCTGCTTCTTGGATCAATAGATTTTAGAGAGTCTCCACAATACATTTTTTTTGAACTTCATGTCCCGCCTATGAGCTCCCATGCAAGTTTTCACAAGCATGCAACCTCAATACATAATCATACAACTAGAACTACCACTTCTCCTGATCTTTTGCTTGCCTCAAAATTGTTTAATTCCTCAATCCTTCTTTTCAAAGAACTTTCATGTGATGCATTTCTTGGAAATTGAGTGCAAACAAGTTTTGAAGATGAGAATGTTGTGAATGATCAAACATCTTGCTTATTGAATTATAAAGAAAAACTATGCTATGCATGCAGATAATCAGGGAAACTAAACCACTCTCAATCATAGCAGTGTTTGATGTGAGATAACCACTTAACAATACAACCTTTTGGAGTTCGCTTGCTTTCCTTCTTCTCATCATCATCATTGCTGGCCTTTAGGTTCATCTTTTGTTTTTTTGATTGATGATTCTTAATCCTTCCAAAAGCTTGTATGGACCTCTGCAATGATATTGAAAGTTGCTTGTTCCCCAAGCACTTGGAAACAATGGTTAGTCTGGCTGATTTATTTATGGGCTTTTGAACTTACTTTGGTGTGAGAACACCAAACTTAGTACCTTGCCAATGGTCCTTGTGCATCAGATTAACCATGTGTAAAACTCTTTTTCTTTTTCAAAATTGACAAAACTGGAAACTAAAGAATAGCAAAATAGTTAACTAGTTTATCTAGCTGCTTGAAGCTAGCATTATGCAGAAGGTGAGAATATGTTTTAAATGAGATTTTGGTGGAACACCAAACTTAGAATCCTTCATTCTCCCTTATATTGTTTTGGTGTGCAACACCAAACTTAGCTTCTTGCAATATAGATAAAACTAATTAACCTTTTTATTGATATAGATGTGAAAAGATAGTTACCTCCGGTTGGGTTGCCTCCCAACAAGCGCTCTTTTATTGTCACTAGCTTGACATCTTGCTCTTTGATTATGGAGGCTGGAAATCATAATGCCTCAGTTTTTCTCCTCTTGCTGTAGGATTCCTTTCCTCCATGACCTGCACAATCACAAACAATCCAAATGAAAATTGGATATTCTCATGCCAGAATGTAGTCAGAGGATTAGTTGACACCATGTGTCAAACAGTTGGTAAACTTGAGAGATTAATGAACGAAAATCACTTCTCTCGTTTATTTATCAAGCTATGAGAATCATATTCAGCAAGATAAACCAAGAAAACTTCACTCTATTGCTAAAGTGAGGTTTCAATTAGCTCAGGCAAAAATTCAAACAGTTAGTGTGTCAGTCAAAAATTAAAGAAAAAGTGCTTGATCTAAATTGCCACCTCACTTAATCATTGTCAATCTAATCAATCCCCGGCAACGGCGCCAAAAACTTGATGAGTATTTTGGAGGAAAAATAAATTTCTCCCAAAATACACAAATCTAACCGGCAAGTGTACCGGGTTGCATCAAGTAATAAAAACTCACGGGAGTGAGGTCGATCCCACAGGGATTGAAGGATTGAGCAATTTTAGCTTAGTGGTTAATTTAGTCAAGTGAATTAAGAATTGGTTGAGTGTTTTGTGACTTGCAGAAATTAAATTGCATTGAAGTAAAGAGAACAAGAAATAAATTGCTGAAACGTAAAGAACAAGAAATTAAATGGCAGAAACTTAGAGTGCAAGAAATGTAAATTGCGGAATCTTAAAGTGCAAGGAATGTAAATTGCTTGAAATGTAAAGGGGATTGGGACGTGGATTTGCAGTAATTAAACAAGGAAAAGTTAAATTGCATCAAACAGAAGAGTAAAAGGGAATTGGGATTGGATCGGATCTTATAGCAGAAAAGTAAATGAACATGGAAAGCAAGAAACAGAATGTAAATTGGAGATTTGGATCTCAGGACCCAGAGACTAGAAAACTAAGTCTAGATCTCAATGCCTTCCTAGATCCAATAAGAACAATTGCAAGAGAATTGTAAATTGCAAAGAGAAGAGATGAAGAGCAATTAACCGGAAATGAAATTCAATTAACAGTAAAGAAACAGAGAGATCCAAGATTGAGATTGAAACAGAATTTCTTCAATTCTCCAATCCAAGATCCAAGACAAGTGTAATTGAAATTGAAAGCAATAAAACTAAGAGGAAGAGAAGTGAATTCTCCTTCCCCAAGACAAAGAAATTAAAGTTCACTCAATAACAAAAGTTCTTCGAAAACTATTATGAAAATTCCCAAAAGAAAGCTCTCCGAAGAACTTGAATTCTATCCTATTTATGCACTTTCTTCCAATGTTCTTCAAGCCTTGAGTTGGGCCTTTGCTCTTGGTGGAATTGGGTTGAAAGAGGCTTTGGTTGATTGCTCTTGAAGTTTGGAGAAGAACCAAAGTGAACCAATTGAACCGGGTTGGAGTTTTGCAAAAGTTGGACCAAAAGTTAGAGCTAAAGTTAGGGGTCTAACTTTGGCTCTAACTTTTCATAGCAGCCCACAAAACTTGCTAATATGAACGTTGGTGCCAACGTTAGGGGTCTAACTTTGACCCTAACGTTGGCCTTGCCTTGTGTGCTTGTGGCGCCAACGTTAGCCACCAAGTTAGGGGGCTAACGTTGGCGCAAACTTTTGCTCCTCCTTCTGATGTTCATGAGCCAACGTTAGCCTCAAAGTTAGGGGGCTAACGTTGGCGCAAACTTTTGGTGCCCAGGGGAGAATTTCATGTGCCAACGTTAGCCTCAAAGTTAGGGGGCTAACGTTGGCGCAAACTTTTGGTGCCCAGGGGAGAATTTCATGTGCCAATGTTAGCCTCAAAGTTAGGGGGCTAACGTTGGCGCAAACTTTTGATACCCAGGGAGTGATTTTCAAGTTCCAACGTTAGCCTCCAAGTTAGGGGGCTAACGTTGGGGCTAACTTTTCAACCAAAAGTTTGTGCAAAAGTTTGGTGCTAACTTTAGGTCCAGCTTTTTGCTTCCTGGTTCAATTTCACTTATTCCATTGTCTTCTCTTTACTCTTAGCTATTCCTTCTTACTTCAACCTTTCTCCAAGCTTTCTTCACCTATAATTAATCAACCAAACTCATCAAAGCTATGCTCCTAATCATGAGATATCCATTCTATCATAATATGCAACAATTATAGCATAAAACCTCATGAAATGGCATGAATTCATACATGGTTGATTCAATCAAGGGAAACATGAAAATCTAGCTAATTGGCTTGCTTGTAGCTCAAGAAAGTGCATAATTCTAATGAAAACAAAAGAAAAAGACTAGTTAAAATAGGCTAAGATGACTTGTCATCAACAAGCAACAATTTAAGTTTGGTGTTGTGATGAGCGGATAATTTATACGCTTTTTGGCATTGTTTTTAGTATGTTTTTAGTATGATTTAGTTAGTTTTTAGTATATTTTTATTAGTTTTTAATTAAAATTCACATTTCTGGACTTTACTATGATTTTGTGTGTTTTTCTGTGATTTCAGGTATTTTCTGCCTGAAATTGAGGGACCTGAGCAAAAATTAGATTCAGAGGTTGAAGAAGGACTGCAGATGCTGTTGGATTCTGACCTTCCTGCACTCAAAGTGGATTTTCCGGAGCTACAGAACTCCAAATGGCGCGCTTCCAATTGCGTTGAAAAGTCGACATCCAGGGCTTTCCAACAAGATATAATAGTTTATACTTTGCCCGAGTTTAGATGACGCAAACTGGCGTTGAACGCCAGTTCCATGTTGCAGTCTGGCGTTCAGCGCCAGAAACAAGTTGCAAAGTGGAGTTCAACGCCAGAAACACGTTATAAACTGGCGTTCAACTCCAAGAATGATCTCTCCACATGTAAACTTCAAGCTCAGCCCAAGCACACACCAAGTGGGCCCCAGAAGTGGATTTCTACTTCAATTACTCAATTCTGTAAACCCTAGTAACTAGTTTAGTATAAATAGGACTTTTTACTATTGTATTTATATCTTTGGATTATCTTTTGATCCTTTGATCACGTTTTGGGGGCTGGCCTCTCGGCCATGCCTGGACCTTCATCACTTATGTATTTTCAATGGTAGAGTTTCTACACTCCATAGATTAAGGTGTGGAGCTCTGTTGTTCATCAATGATTAATGCAAAGTACTACTGTTTTTCTATTCAATTCAACTTATTCCGCTTCTAAGATATTCACTCGCACTTCAATATGATGGATGTGATGATCGTGATAGTCATCATCATTCTCAACTTATGAACGCGTGCCTGACAACCACTTCTGTTCTAGCTTAGATTGAATGGATATCTCTTGGATATCTAAGACAGGGGACCGAGTCCGAGTTATTAGTGTCTTCGTGGTATAAGTTAGAACCCATGGATGGCCATTCCTGAGATCCGGAAAGTCTAAACCTTGTCTGTGGTATTCCGAGTAGGATCTGGGAAGGGATGGCTGTGACGAGCTTCAAACTTGCGAGTGCTGGGTGTAGTGACAGATGCAAAAGGATAGTAAATCCTATTCCAGTATGATCGAGAACCGACATATGATTAGCCATGCAGTGACAGCGCATTGGACCATTTTCACAGGAGGATGGGATGTAGCCATTGACAACGGTGATGCCCTACATAAAGCTTGCCATGGAAAGGAGTAGGATTGATTGGATGAAGACAGCAGGAAAGCAGAGATCAGAGGAACGAAAGCATCTCTATACGCTTATCTAAAATTCTCACCAGTGAATTACATAAGTACCACTATTCTATTTTATATTATAATTAATTTTCATTCATTATAATCTCTTAATACATTTGAATCCGTCTGACTGAGATTTACAAGGTGACCATAGCTTGCTTCAAGCCGACAATCTATGTGGGATCGACCCTTACTCACGTAAGGTTTATTACTTGGACGACCCAGTGCACTTGCTGGTTAGTTGTACGAAGTTGTGAAACAGATATAAGATCATGAACGTGCGTATTGAGTTTTTAATAAAAGAAATTCTAATTATTTACATGTGGTGGCAATGCTTTCTGCCTTCTGAATGAATGCCTGAACAGAGCATATGTCTTTGGAATTTGATGATCTTGAATGTTAAATATGTTGGCTCTTGAAAGAATGATGAACATGAGACATGTTATTGATAATCTGAAAAATCATAAAATGATTCTTGAAGCAAGAAAAAGCAGTGAATACAAAGCTTGCAGAAAAAAAGAGAGAGAGAGAGAGAAAAAGCAAGCAGAAAAAGCCAATAGCCCTTAAAACCAAAAGGCAAGGGTAATAAAAAGGATCCAAGGCTTTGAGCATCAGTGGATAGGAGGGCCTAAGGGAATTAAATCCTGGTCTAAGCGGCTAAACCAACTGGTTCGGGAATGTTGGCTGAAAGCTTATCTTAATGAGTCGCCCCCTCACAGAACACTTAGCCTAAGGATGAAATAAACCTTGGAAAGACAAAGGGATCAATAAATAAAAGTCTCAAAGGGTGCAATCAAGTGAGTATTCCAAGGCATGATAAAGGTCTGAAAGCCAGTAAAGGAATGAACCTAAGTTGCTATGTGTGAAACCCCATAAAACCAAGAACATGACTTCCACAATAATGATTCATTCATCTTGTCATTTCATTCATCATTCTCTTGTTCCAGTACTTGCTTAAGGACAAGTGGTGCATGAAATTTTGATCATCAACAATGGCGCCAAAGGACTTGGAGCTCTCAAACGTGAATCACACTTTGTCACAATTCCGCACAACTAACCAGCAAGTTAACTGGGTCGTCCAAGTAATAAACTGATAAGTATTTTGGTAGAAAAATAAATTTCTCCCAAAACACACAATTCTAACCGGCAAGTGCACCGGGTCGCATCAAGTAATAAAAACTCACGAGAGTGAGGTCGATCCCACAGGGATTAAAGGATTGAGCAATTTTAGTTTAGTGGTTGATTTAGTCAAGCGAATCAAGATTTGGTTGATTGATTGGTGATTTGCAGAATTTAAATTGCAAGGAAAGTAAAGGGAACGGGTGATTGGCATGAAATTAAAGAGAACAAGAATTAAATTGCTGAATCTTAAAGTACAAGAAACATAAATTGCAGAAACTTAGATTGCAAGAAATGTAAATTGCAGAATCTTAAAGTGCAAGAAATGTAAATGGCTTGAAATGTAAAGGGGATTGGGGATTGGATTTGAAGAATTTAAACAAGGAAAAGTAAATTTCATCAAGCAAAGAAGTAGAAGAGGAGTGGGATCAAATTGGATCTCAGAGCAGAAAAGTAAATGAACATGGAAAACAGTAACAGAGAATGTAAAATTGGGAAATTAGATCTCAGGACCTAGAGACTAGAAAACCAAGTCTAGATCTCAATGCCTTCCTAGATCCAACAAGAACAATTGCAAGGGAATTGTAAATTTCAAGGAAAGTAGATGAAGAGCAATTAACAGAAAATTAAATTCAATTAAGCAGTGAGTAAAGCAGAGAGATCCAAGGTTGAGATTGAAACAGAATTTCTTCAATTCTCCAACCCAAGATCCAAGACAATTGTAATTGAAATTGAAAGCAATAAAACTGAGAGGAAGAGAAGTGAATTCTCCTTCCCCAAGACTAAGAAATTAAAGATCACTCAATATCCAAAGCTCTCCGAAAACTATTATGAAAATTCCCAGGGAAAGCTCCTCGAAGAACTTGAATTCTATCCTATTTATACACTTTCTTCAAATGATCTTCAAGCCTTGAGTTGGGCCTTTGCTCTTGGTGGAATTGGGTTGAAAGAGGCCTTGGTTGATTGCTCTTGAAGTTTGGAGAAGAACCAAAGTGAACCAATTGAACCGGGTTGGAGTTTTGCAAAAGTTGGACCAAAAGTTGGAGCAAAAGTTAGGGTCTAACTTTTGGTCCAACTTTTCATATCAGCTCCCACATCTTGCTGATACTCACGTTGGTGCAAAAGTTAGGGGTCTAACTTTTGCACCAACGTTGGCCTTCCTTGGTGCACTTGTGGCGCCAACATTAGCCTCCAAGTTAGGGGCTAACGTTGGCGCAAACTTTTGCTCCTCCCCTTATAATTTTCATGTGCCAACGTTAGCCTCCAAGTTAGGGGCTAACGTTGGCGCAAACTTTTGGTGCCCAGGGGTGATTTTCATGTGCCAACGTTAGCCTCCAAGTTAGGGGCTAACGTTGGCGCAAACTTTTGGTACCCAGGGAGTGATTTTCAAGTTCCAACGTTAGCCCAAAAGTTAGGGGCTAACGTTGAGGCTAACTTTTCACCCAAAAGTTTGTGCAAAAAATTTGAGGCTAACTTTAGGTCCAGCTTTTTGCTTCCTGGTTCAATTTCACTTATTCCATTGTCTTCTCTTTACTCCTAGCCATTCCTTCTTGCTTCAACCTTTCTCCAAGCTTTCTTCACCTATCATTAATCAACCAAACACATCAAAGCTATGCTTAAAATCATGAGATATTCATTCTTTCATAATATGTGACAATTATAGTATAAAACCTCATGAAATAGCATGAATTCATACATGGTTGATTCAATCAAAGGAAACATGAAAATCTACCTAATTGGCTTGCTTGTAGCTCAAGAAAGTGCATAATTCTAATGAAAACAAAAGAAAAAGACTAGTTAAAATAGGCTAAGATGACTTGTCATCACAACACCAAACTTAAAACTTGCTTGTCCCCAAGGAAGAAAAGATTTATTGATAAGAAAGAATGAAATGGAAGAGGATGTTCATGCTAGCAGAGTATTATTAATAGTTCATGGGATTTTGTGTGGATATGTAAATACTCACTTCTTATTGACTCCTAGGCCTAGAAAGTCTCCTTCAAGCTTCAAGTAACATACTGCTATGACTTCTCATTATTCCTTTATCCTTGGCTATTACTTTGTTTATAAGCTTTATTTGAGTGTCATGTGTAACAAGTTCACTTCCTTTTCTTTATACTTGACACATTATTCACCATAGACACTTGGCTCACATTCCTTCTTAAAACATTGAGGCCCAGCACCTCTTTGGGTTACTAAATGCCTTGTAGTTAGGTTGCTCTTGATAGTGGACTTTCAGCTGATGATCCCGGATTAGTTAACCCAAGTCACCGAGTGTTGATGCACTCCTAAGAGCTTACTAATCCAAGCAGATCCTAGTACAAAGACACCACAGGCATATATTTTAAAGTTCAAGCTATTGGTGTCCAGCTTTGTTTCTTTTTGTTTCCTTTTGTTCTGCCACTTTTTGGCTATCTCTTTTCTTTCTTTCTTTTTGTTTTTCTTTCTAACCAAGGAATTTTTTTTATTTAATTGAGATTCATAGACAGTAGGCCACTCTTTACTTAGAATGAGATATCCTAGCTCTTTATTCACTAAAAGTGAGCTATTATACAATCACACACATACCACCACTTACTTTTATTCTACTTCTAACTAACAGAGACTATCTTGCTTCACATTCAAACATTTCTTTTATTGAACTTAAAGATGCAGGGGACAAAACATGCTTCTTGTCAAGTGAAAGTAAACACACAAGCACACACATAAACTAGCCTACTTATTTTAAAAGAAACAAACATAATGCAAAGACTTTTAATTAAAAAGAACTACTTAAAGATGCAAAGTCAACTTAGAACAGATAGAATGCATGCTTTTTTCTTTGTAGTGATGAACAAGGAGCAAGTCCACCTTTCATTTGTCATGCTTTTTCTTTCTCCTTTCATACACTTGGCTGCTAGTGTTCCCACCATCCGTGTTTGGTGTCTCTTGGCCTCGCCAGAATCCAGCCTTATTCATAGCCTCCTCTACTCTATCTTCAAGTCTCATAGCATTGCTTACCTCTACCTCACTTCTCTTTTTGAAGAATTCATCAAAAGTTGGGAAAGCCGGATCCATGTTGTGCAAATGTTCTCCAATATAGTTCAGTTTGATTTGGCTATTGATGTTGTAATCAGCTTGTACTCCATACCTTGCATCTTGGAGTGTTGTGAACTCTTTGAGAGCCCTCAAATTTTCAGCTTGCATTTGTTCCAACTTCCCAAAAGATTCATGAGATTGAAAAGCATGTTCTTCTTGCATCACAAGGAATCTTGACTCGAATTCACTTTGTTTATTCATTATTCTTAGCTCCCTTTCTTCTTGTGCTTGTTGGTTTTTCATGTACAGTGAATGGTATTCCTCTTGCCTTTCTTGAATTCTCATGTACTGTTGTGACAATCTTCCTATTGCTTCTTGCATTTGAGTCATATCCATATTGCCATGTGGGAAAAAGTGTGGCTGTTCCTCCTCCTCTTGTGGCTCTTCTTCTAAGTGTGGCTCATCTTCTTCCATTGGTTCTTCTCTTTCCCTTATTCCATGTGGTCTTCGGCCTTGATGTGCTTCAAGGGGCATCATCATTCGTTCAATGGTTATGGGCATGTCTTGGCTTAACCACATTGGATTCTCCTCTTCCATTGGAACTTTAGCCTTTGCACACAACCTCCAAATGGTACTCGGATAGTACAACCAAGATCCGGCCGAATTCTTCTCAGCCAGCTTTTGAATGTCTTTTGCAAGGATTTCATGAACTCTTATCTCTCCTCCCACAATGATGCAATGCAGCATCACGGCTCTCTCCCTGTTAACTTCTGAGGTGTTCACTGTGCCCAGAATTGATCTTTTCATCAACTCATACCATCCTTTTGCTTCCAGGGTGAGGTTACATCTCTTCAGGTACTTATATCTGTTCTTGTCATCTCCTTCCCACTCTGAGTTCTCCATACAAATGTCTCTCGCAATCTCATCATAATCCTGATCCTCATTCAATCTTTGTTGGTATCCCGGTTCACTAAAGCGGACTGACTTTAGTTTCAAGACTTTCTTGATTGCATCCGGGCTAAAGTCTACTTCCACCCCTCGCACATAGCTCTTGTACGTTGGGGGCTCACGCATGTCAAGCCTTGGGATATTTGCATAGAATTCTCTTATGATATTGGCATTGATTCGGGTGGCTGGTGATGCAAGTTCCTCCCACCTCCTCTTCCGAATTTTGTCCTTCATTTCTTGACATCCATCATCCGGCAACAAGAGTGGAATTTCTGGGTAGATTCTTTTCTCGTTCATCCATTGAATTTGCATTTGATGAAACCAAGACTTGAATCTCCGTTGGTCATATTCATGTGTGTCTTCCTCCACCATGGGATCTTTCCCTTTTCTTCGTTTGGTTCTTGAGGAGGAGGTCATGATCACTTGGTTGGTTGAGTCTTGTGAGGTTAGAAACAGTGTGAAGAATGTTGGAGAGTTTGATGTGCGTTTGGAGTAAAAAGAAATTGAGACCGAACTTGCTATGACAAGAAATGATGAAGGGAAGTTTAAATGGTTGGAGTTTAAAGTAAGAGAAATGTTGCACAGAGCTTGTTATGTTGAGGAGTGATGAAGGGAGTGAAGTTTCCAAGGTTGGAGTGATTCGGTCATGTGCATGGCTTGAAGGTGGTATGCTTTTAAATGAGCAATGAAGGGCTGGGATGCAATTAGACTTATGGAGATCAAAGATATGCATGTAAGGATGAATGAAGACAAAGTTTGCTCCTTCCCTTGCCTTTGCCGTGATCATTCTCAAGGAGTGGCAGATTTCTTTTTCGAGGCATGTGATGGGATTTTGTCCTCATGCTATGCTTTCCTTTGTCTTGTCTTTTTCTTTGAAGATTCTTTGACCTCCTAGTCACCACAACAAGACAACATACATTAGTTTTATCCAACCATAGCAAGAGTGTTCTTTTTATTAATACTATGTGAACCATCAATTCTTATATCATTTGAACCGTGACACTCTCCTTGGAGGACACCAAACTTAATGTTTGGTCATATATAAAGAAAATGAGTATCTTCCTCCAATTAGTGAGATTCAAATGTTAAATGTTCATAAGAATTGTTTTCATCATACTTTCTTTTTCTCTTTTTTTTTTTCATGAAGGATCAATTGTATCCCTAAATCGGTGCATCAAAGTTTGATGAACACCAAACTTATTTCTTGTCAAAGGGTACATCACAATTAATGCCTTCATTACTGGAAAAGAATTTTTCCATTTATAAGATTTTGGAAAACAACAATTATATGATTTTTGATGCATGAGTTTCTACTTTTCATGAAGCTATGTGGACACCAAACTTAGTGTTTGGCCATATGCTTTGTCAAGATACTCCAAACATGCAAAATGGAATTATTTGTAACATTGGTTTAGTGTGCTTGAAGGCACACCAAACTTAGCATATGTTTCAAAATAGTGCGTGCAGTCAATGGACATGTTCATGAAAAGAGAAAAGAATTCATTCTCAATTGATCATAACTTATTGAATTTAAAATGACATGAATCTTAAAGCATGGGTTGCCTCCCATGGATCGCTCTTTTATTGTCATTAGCTTGACAAAGAGAACTTTCTTTTATGGTGGTTGGTGCTTGTAGGGCCTCAATTTGTCTCCTCTGACCGTGATCCTCTTCTTTGTTTTCTGGTGTTCAATTTCAGCATGCTCTAATGAGAGTATGTTGCTGACAGTGTAGTAGTCCTCGGCTTGTTGATTTGCCCCCAGCTGTTGATATATTAGTTGCACTTTGTCACCTTTGGAAAGCCCCTCTGTTGGAATCTTTCTGTTCTTCCAACCCCTTTTTGCTTTGTTTCTGCGTTTCATCTTTCCTTTTGTTGATCTTTCTTTTCTGGCCGTAGGCTTTCCTTGGGGACCTCTCTTTTCAGTGGCCAATACTCTAATATCCTCTTGGGCTTTTTCATCAGTCTGCACAATCCTTAGCATTGGGATGTTGCTGTGACTTTCCTGGTCATTTTTCATATAGTCTTTCTTCTCCTTGCTAAATTGTGCCTCTGGTAATACCTTCAGAGTGACACTCTGGTCATGCATCCTGAGAGTTAATTCCCCTTCCTCTACGTCTATGATAGCTCTAGTAGTGGCCAAGAATGGCCTTCCCAGTATAACAGAGTCACCATCATCATCGTTTGATTCTAGAACCACAAAATCAGCAGGGTATATAAGACCGCCCACCTTGACCAAAAAATTTTCAATTACACCCCTGGGGTACACCATTGACTTATCTACCAGCTCCAGAGACATTTGTACTGATTTGACCTCCTCTATATGCAGCTTTTTCACCAGGGATGATGGTATTAAGTTAATACTTGCTCCGAGATCGCACATTGCTTTAGTGATGGTCAATTCCCCAATGGTGCAAGGCAACAGGAAGCTCCCTGGGTCCTCAAGCTTGGGAGGAAGCCCCTTTTGAATCAAGGCCCTGCATTCCTCAGTAATCATTACGGTTTCTTTCTCATCCCAGCTTATTTTCTTGTTGACAAGCTCCTTTAAGAATTTGGCATACAGAGGCATTTGCTCAAGTGCTTCAGCCAAGGAAATATTGATTTCCAGCTTCTTAAAAATCTCAAGGAATTTGTGAAAATGCTGGTCTTTAACCTCTTTGTTGAACCTCTGGGGATAAGGCAGTGGAGGTGTGATGCTCTTTCCTATTTGCTGCTGTCCCTGAGCCACTTTCTTTGAGCTATGTAGCTGGTTGTCCTTCTCTTTAAGTTTCTCAGTGCTTTTGTTTGGCATCACAACTTGCTCCTTGGCCTCATCGTCCTTTGCTTGCTTCTCATCCTCTGTTGGTTCTTTGATGTTCTCTGCTTGTTTCTTTGTAGTGTCGTTGTTGCTTATCAATGTTCTCCCGCTCCTTAATTGTATTGCCTTGCACTCCTCCTTGGGATTTGGGATTGTGTCACTGGGCAGTGAGTTTGAAGGTCTCTCAACAGATACTTGCTTGGAGAGTTGCCCAATCTGCCTCTCTAGGCTCTTTAATGATGCTTCATGATTTTTGTTTGTTATTTCCTGGTGTTTCATCATTTTCTCTATCAAGGTCTCTAAGTTGGTGAGTCTTTGAGGTTCAGGTGGTGCTTGTGGTGGGTTGTGAGATGTGGGTGATGGGTGGTAACCATTTTGGTTGGTGGAATGGTTGTTGGATTGGTACTGGTTGAGATTAGGGTAGTTGTTTTGAGGTTTTCTGTATGTGTTTTGGTTAGTCTGCTGATGGTTGTAGTTTTGGTTGTTTCTTGGGTTGTTTTGATTTGAGTTCCTCTGCCATGGGTGTTGGTTTTGGTTGTGAGTGTCTCTCCATCTGAGGTTGGGGTGATTTTTCCATGAGGGGTTGTAGGTATCACCATAGAATTCATTTGGGCTTGAATGCATGTACTGGACTTGTTCCTGCTGTTGCTCCTCTTGGATTTCTTCATTTTGCCCCCATGTGGCTGATGGTTGGCTGGTGTTAACTGCTGCAACTTGGAGGCCATCAATCCTCTTGGTCATTTGCTCAAATTGTTGTTGAATTTGCTGCTGCATTAATTTGTTTTGAGCCAGGATTGAATCCACTCCTTCTAATTCCATTACTCCTCTCCTTTGTGATGGTTGGCGGCCTCTTTGATGAGCAAAGAAATATTGGTTGTTGGCCACCATATCAATGAGTTCTTGAGCCTCCTCTGCAGTTTTCATGAGTTGCAAGGAACCTCCAGCTGAATGATCCAAAGCTTCCTGGGATTTCAGTGTTAAGCCTTCATAGAAGTTCTGCAGCTTCTCCCACTCATTAAACATGGCAGGGGGACATTTCCTGATTAGAGCCTTGTACCTCTCCCATGCCTCATAGATGGTTCAGCCTCCATTTGTGTAAATGTTTGTACCTCAGCTTTCAACCTTATAATCCTCTGAGGTGGGTAAAACTTGGCAAGAAACTTGGTTACCAAATCATCCCAGTTGTTGATGCTGTCCCTTGGAAAAGATTCCAACCATTGAGTGGCCTTGTCCCTGAGAGAAAATGGGAATAGCATCAGCTTGTAACTGTCAGGAGGCACACCATTAGTTTTGACAGTGTTGCATATCCTCAAGAAAGTGGACAAATGTTGGTGTGGGTCTTCAAGTGGTCCTCCACCAAAAGAGCAATTATTCTGAACCAAAGTGATGAGTTGTGGCTTGAGTTCAAAATTGTTAGCATTGACATTTGGAGCCAAGATGCTGCTCCCACAATGTCTAGGATTTGCAAAGGTATAGGAAGCCAAAACTCTCCTCTGGGGTGGGTTGTCATTGTTGTTGTCTGCTCCACCTGGTGGATTGGTTGAATGTTCCTCCATCTCTTGGAATTCGTCGTCTGATTCCTCTTCTCCAACAATATTTTTCCCTCTTTCAGCTCTTCTTAACCTCCTGAGAGTTCTTTCGTCTTGTTATGAAAATTGGGTATGGTTCTTCTTGTACCTGACATACAAGCAGAGCATGAGAAATGCACAAAACCAGTGACACTTCAATCTACTTCTAGATTGAAGTGTTAGTTAGTTCAAGCAAAAAATCAAACAGTTAGTGGGTTAATCAAAATTAAAGAAAAAGTGCTTGATCTAGATTACCACCTCACTTAATCATTGTCAATCTAATCAATCCCCGGCAACGGCGCCAAAAACTTGATGAGTATTTTGGTAGAAAAATAAATTTCTCCCAAAACACACAATTCTAACCGGCAAGTGCACCGGGTCGCATCAAGTAATAAAAACTCACGGGAGTGAGGTCGATCCCACAGGGATTGAAGGATTGAGCAATTTTAGTTTAGTGGTTGATTTAGTCAAGCGAATCAAGATTTGGTTGATTGATTGGTGATTTGCAGAATTTAAATTGCAAGGAAAGTAAAGGGAACGGGTGATTGGCATGAAATTAAAGAGAACAAGAATTAAATTGATGAATCTTAAAGTACAAGAAACATAAATTGCAGAAACTTAGATTGCATGAAATGTAAATTGCAGAATCTTAAAGTGCAAGAAATGTAAATGGCTTGAAATGTAAAGGGGATTGGGGATTGGATTTGCAAAATTTAAACAAGGAAAAGTAAATTTCATCAAGCAAAGAAGTAGAAGAGGAGTAGGATCAAATTGGATCTCAGAGCAGAAAAGTAAATGAACATGGAAAACAGTAACAGAGAATGTAAAATTGGGAAATTAGATCTCAGGACCTAGAGACTAGAAAACCAAGTCTAGATCTCAATGCCTTCCTAGATCCAACAAGAACAATTGCAAGGGAATTGTAAATTTCAAGGAAAGTAGATGAAGAGCAATTAACAGAAAATTAAATTCAATTAAGCAGTGAGTAAAGCAGAGAGATCCAAGGTCGAGATTGAAACAGAATTTTTTCAATTCTCCAACCCAAGATCCAAGACAATTGTAATTGAAATTGAAAGCAATAAAACTGAGAGGAAGAGAAGTGAATTCTCCTTCCCCAAGACTAAGAAATTAAAGATCACTCAATATCCAAAGCTCTCCGAAAACTATTATGAAAATTCCCAGGGAAAGCTCCTCGAAGAACTTGAATTCTATCCTATTTATACACTTTCTTCAAATGATCTTCAAGCCTTGAGTTAGGCCTTTGCTCTTGGTGGAATTAGGTTGAAAGAGGCCTTGGTTGATTGCTCTTGAAGTTTGGAGAAGAACCAAAGTGAACCAATTGAACCGGGTTGGAGTTTTGCAAAAGTTGGACCAAAAGTTGGAGCAAAAGTTAGGGTCTAACTTTTGGTCCAACTTTTCATATCAGCTCCCACATCTTGCTGATACTCACGTTGGTGCAAAAGTTAGGGGTCTAACTTTTGCACCAACGTTGGCCTTCCTTGGTGCACTTGTGGCGCCAACGTTAGCCTCCAAGTTAGGGGCTAACGTTGGCGCAAACTTTTGCTCCTCCCCTTATAGTTTTCACGTGCCAACGTTAGCCTCCAAGTTAGGGGCTAACGTTGGCGCAAACTTTTGGTGCCCAGGGGTGATTTTCATCATGCCAACGTTAGCCTCCAAGTTAGGGGCTAACGTTGGCGCAAACTTTTGGTGCCCAGGGGTGATTTTCTTGTGCCAACGTTAGCCTCCAAGTTAGGGGCTAACGTTGGCGCAAACCTTTGGTACCCAGGGAGTGATTTTCAAGTTCCAACGTTAGCCCAAAAGTTAGGGGCTAACGTTGAGGCTAACTTTTCACCCAAAAGTTTGTGCAAAAGTTTGAGGCTAACTTTAGGTCCAGCTTTTTGCTTCCTGGTTCAATTTCACTTATTCCATTGTCTTCTCTTTACTCCTAGCCATTCCTTCTTGCTTGAACCTTTCTCCAAGCTTTCTTCACCTATCATTAATCAACCAAACACATCAAAGCTATGCTTAAAATCATGAGATATTCATTCTTTCATAATATGTGACAATTATAGTATAAAACCTCATGAAATAGCATGAATTCATACATGGTTGATTCAATCAAAGAAAACATGAAAATCTACCTAATTGGCTTGCTTGTAGCTCAAGAAAGTGCATAATTCTAATGAAAACAAAAGAAAAAGACTAGTTAAAATAGGCTAAGATGACTTGTCATCATAAACCTTACGTGAGTAAGGGTCGATCCCACGGAGATTGTCGGCTTGAAGCAAGCTATGGTCATCTTGTAAATCTCAGTCAGGCGGATTCAAATGGTTATGGAGTTTAAGGTTATGAAAATAAACATAAAATAAAGATAGAGATACTTATGTAATTCATTGGTGGATTTCAGATAAGCGTATGAAGATGCTTTGTTCCCCTTGAACCTCTGCTTTCCTATTGCCTTCTTCCAATCATTCATACTCCTTTCCATGGAAAGCTTTATGTTGGGCATCACCTTTGTCAATGGCTACATCCCGTCCTCTCAGTGAAAATGGTCCTGATGCTCTGTCACAACATCGGCTAATCAGCTGTCGGTTCTCGATCATGTCGGAATAGGATCCATTGATCCTTTTGCGTCTGTCACATGCACCACAATCGCGAATTTGAAGCTCGTCACAGTCATCCCTTCCCAAATCCTAGTCAGAATACCACAGACAATGTTTAGACTTTCTGGATCTCAGGAATGGCTGCCAATAATTCTAGCCTATACCACGAAGGTTCCAATCTTAGATTAGAAACCCAAGAGATATGCATTCAAGCCATTGCTAGTAGAACAGAGGTGGTTGTCAGGCACATGTTCATAGGTGAGAATGATGATGAGTGTCACGGATCATCACATTTATCAAGTTGAAGAACGAATGAATATCTTGGAGTAGAAATAGACTTGAGTTGAATAGAAATACAATAGTACTTGTATTAATTCATGAAGAACAGCAAAGCTCCACACTTTAATCTATGGTGTGTAGAAACTCCACCGTTGAGAATACATAAGAACAAGGTCCAGGCATGGCCGAATGGTCAGCCTCCAAACGTGTCTAAGATAGCATAAGACTTATCAAAAATTCAAAGTATGAAAATACAATAGCAAAAGGTCCTTTTTATAGAGAACTAGTAGCCTAGGGTTTACAGAAATCAGTAATTAATGCAGAAATCTTCTTCCGGGCCCACTTGGTGTGTGCTTGGGCTGAGCATTGAAGCATCTTCATGTAGAGACTTTTCTTGGAGTTAAACGCCAGCTTTTGTGCCAGTTTGGGCGTTTAACCCCAGCTTTTGTGCCAGTTTTGGAGTTAAACGCCAGAATTCTTGAGCTAACTTGGAACGCCTGTTTGGGCCATCAAATCTCGGGCAAAGTATGGGCCATTATATATTTCTAGAAAGCCCAGAATGTCTACTTTCCAACGCAATTAAGAGCGCACCAATTGGGCTTCTGTAGCTCCAGAAAATCCACTTTGAGTGCAGGGAGGTCAGAATACAACAGCATCTGCAGTCCTTTTTCAGCCTCTGAATCAGATTTTTGCTCAGGTCCCTCAATTTCGGCCAGAAAATACCTAAAATCACAGAAAAAAACACAAACTCATAGTAAAGTCTAGAAGAGTGATTTTTATTTAAAAACTAATAAAAACATAATAAAAACTAACAAAAATATACTAAAAACAATGCCAAAAAGCGTATAAATTATCCGCTCATCACAACACCAAACTTAAATTGTTGCTTGTCCCCAAGCAACTGAAAATCAAATAGGAAAAAAAAGAAGAGAATATACAATGAATTCCAAAAACATCTATGAAGATCAGTATTAATTAGATGAGCGGGGCTTTTAGCTTTTTGCTTCTGAATAGTTTTGGCATCTAACTTTATCCCTTGAAGTTCAGAATGATTGGCATCTATAGGAACTCAGAATCCAGATAGTGTTACTGACTCTCCTAGTTAAGTATGTTGATTCTTGAACACAGCTACTTTATGAGTCTTGGCCGTGGCCCTAAGCACTTTGTTTTCCAGTATTACCACCGGATACATAAATGCCACAGACACATAACTGGGTGAACCTTTTCAGATTGTGACTCAGCTTTGCTAGAGTCCCCAATTAGAGGTGTCTGGGGTTCTTAAGCACACTCTTCTTTTTCTTTGGACCTTGACTTTAACCGCTCAGTCTCAAGTTTTCACTTGACACCTTCACGCCACAAGCACATGGTTAGGGACAGCTTGGTTTAGCCGCTTAGGCCAGGATTTTATTCCTGTGGGCCCTCCTATCCACTGATGCTCAAAGCATTGGATCCTTTTTATCACCCTTGCCTTTTGGTTTAAAGGGGTATTGGCTTTTTCTGCTTGCTTTTCCTCTTTTTTTTTTTTGCAAGCTTTTCACTGCTTTTTCTTGCTTCAAGAATCAATTTTATGATTTTTCAGATCATCAGATAACATTTCTCCTTTTCCTTTCATTCTTTCAAGAGCCAACAATTTTAACATTCATAAACAATCAAATTCAAAAATATGCACTGTTCAAGCATTCATTCAGAAAAACAATAGTATTGCCACCACATCAAGATAATTAAACTGTTTTAAAATTTGAAATTCATGCACTTCTTTTTCCTTTTCAATTAAAAACATTTTTTATTTAAGAAAGGTGATGGATTCATTTTCATAGCTTTAAGGCATAGACACTAAGACACTAATGATCATGTAATAAAGACATAAACATAGATAAACATAAAGCATAATTTTTAAAAAACAGAAAATAAAGAACAAGGAAATTAAAGAACGGGTCCACCTTAGTGATGGCGGCTTGTTCTTCCTCTTGAAGATCTTATGAAGTGCTTGAGCTCTGATGAGCGGATAATTTATACGCTTTTTGGCATTATTTTTAGTATGTTTTTAGTAGGATCTAGTTACTTTTAGGGATGTTTTTTTCATTTTTTATGTTAAATTCACATTTCTAGACTTTACTATGAGTTTGTGTGTTTTTCTATGATTTCAGGTATTTTCTGGCTGAAATTGAGGGACTTGAGCAAAAATCAGATTCAGAGGTAGAAGAAGGACTGCTGATGCTGTTGGATTCTGACCTCCCTGCACTCAAAGTGGATTTTCTAGAGCTACTGAACTCAAAATGGCGCGCTTCCAATTGCGTTGGAAAGTAGACATCCAGGACTTTCCAGGAATATATAATAGTCCATACTTTGGCCGCGTTTAGATGACGCAAAAGAGCGTTGAACGCCAGTTCTACGCTGCAGTCTGGAGTTAAATGCCAGAAACACATCACGAACTAGAGTTGAACGCCAAAAATACGTTACAACTTGGCGTTCAACTCCAGAAGAAGCCTCTGCACGTGTAAACTTCAAGCTCAGCCCAAGCACACACCAAGTGGGCCCCGAAAGTGGGTTTATGCATCAATTACTTACTTCTGTAAACCCTAGTAGCTAGTTTAGTATAAATAGGACTTTTTACTATTGTATTGACATCCTGAGTTACATCTTCGGATCATCTTATGATTTTTAGTTCATCTTAGGATCATATTGATCACGTTTGGGGGCTGGCCATTCGGCCATGCAGGGACCTTATCACTTATGTATTTTCAACGGTAGAGTTTCTACACACCATAGATTAAGGTGTGGAGCTCTGCTGTTCCTCACGAATGAATGCAAAGTACTCCTGTTTCTCTATTCAATTCAACTTATTCCGCTTCTAAGATATTCATTTGCATTTCAATATTAATGTGATGAATGTGACAATCATCATCATTCCTGTACGAACGCGTGCCTGACAACTGTAACGACCCAACTTCCAATACGTCATGATCGTACTAAAAGTAAGGCGTTACTGACCTGTTTTCCTTATTAACTATTTACTATTATGCCTTTAGTTCGATATCGCAATTCAATTTTAGTAAAAATACCAGGAATTTTTGTTTTTATTAATTAAAATCATATAGCAAACATCACCAAGTAATAATAATCACATAATTATTAATAATAGTAATATTATACAAAAGAAATTAAATAAAATTCAGGTACAACTCCTATCCCTCTGCATAAAATAAAAACCTTAAGCAGTAAGAGCGAGGGAATTCTATGAAAGAAACTCAAGTCATAAACTTAACTCGTAAGTAAATTCTAGAATCTCCCGCAGCTTCAAACTGAATCTTCAAACCTGTGTCACTGAAAGGGTGGAAGATTTTGGGGTGAGAACAAACCACACGTTCTCAGTAGGGAATGGGAATGCCGTAAAAGTAATGATTAACATGCAAATAATTAACTTTGCTTAATAAACATTCTTTGTCAACCCTTTGATATACTTTTTAATCTTACTTTAGATAAATAGTTACTTTCTTTAGATTCCTAAACCCAAAACAGATCTCAATCACAAAATTTGACATATTAAATATCTTTCAGCCACATAATTGATTCTCAGTCACAACAAACAGTTATCAATCATCTTTATACATTCACAAACTACTAGCACCATTAAGTAACTCAATTAATCACACAAACAACACAATCACAGAGAAGTAATATAAGCAAACAAAACTAAATGCAAATGCACAACCAATATGATGCATGTCTGTCCTAAGCAGGCCATGAGCTCACGTGTCGGTTTACACCCTACAGCCCGACATTACCTAGGAACAAGTCCCAGATATGGCTTCCCTTTGTGTCCTTAGTGCATATGTGTCGGTGGTAAGAATACCACTCCTTCGTGACTACCGGCAGTCGGCGCAAAGCCCGACCCCATAATATACGCACAAGGGGAAACAGTGATCCTCAGTTCGTGGGCGTCCCCGAGATCATTTCACAAACAAAACAGAGATCTTCAGTTCGTGGGTTATACCCGAGATCAATACACAGCAAACATTGATCTTCAGTTCATGGGCTATACCCGAGATCAACATACAACAATTCATTGGTTATTCCCGTAATCAATGATTATCAGTCCGTGGGTTTTTCCTGCATATAAAACAAATAACAATCTATAGGTTTTCCCCGAGATCAATGATCATTCAGTTCATGGGTACTTCCCGAATTTTACTAATTATCAATTCATGGATTTTCCCCTTAGTTAAACAACTAACAGTTCGTGGGGTTTTCCCGTATTTTATCACTTTTCATTTTCCTTTCTAAAACTCAACAATCCATATATCAGTTCCCCATTCTCTTTTCCCTTTGAATCCTTAACATATTTTCTTAAACCTTTCTTAACTTTCTCAAGCATTCGTTCGCAAAAATCTCAATCATCAATTCAGTTCATAATCTCTGCTTTAACAACCTTGAGTCAAGCCAACTTTAAAACTATTTTTCAGTTTAGTCCTCTATCAAAAGACTCAAGAAAATCATTTATTTTAATTTCATTAAACACCTTTCAAAACATAACCTCTCATTAGAAGTAATCAAATAAAACTTAAATAATCATTTTTCAAATCCAAATCTTCTAAAATAACTTCTCAAATAAAACCTCAAATTTAATAAAATTTCGGCAGCACCTCCCCTAAAACTCGGACTTAGCCACCCTTACGGGTTCCCTCTTTCTCAACAAGTCTCCTCCTTTCCTCAACAACTACCAAATAAGAGGTTCTCAAATCAGTTAGAAAATTCACAATTTACAATAGCCAACAGTTCGGTCATAACCCACAATTTCCACATAACCCTCAATTCAACTTTCACCTCATCAATTCGTAACTAACTTTCACTTATCATAGGATTCTTTCAAAATTAAACTCAATAAACTAGTATTCCAAGAAACTTGGTGTTGAGGTAATTTGGTCACAATAAAAACTTGTACCATCTCTCTTAAAATTCTGTTATTGTTTCCTAAGAAAATGCAGAAAAACAGCAGCAAGTAGTAAGTTTGATAAATTCCTTAAAAATCCAGTTTTCACCCAATGCCTTTTAAAATTCACAATCTCAAACAAGACTCTTTTAGCTTTTTATTGAATCAAATTCCAGATTAATACCATGTCATATGAAATAGTTATAAAGTGAGAAACACAGCCAGGCCTTTTAGAATTCGGTTTCCAAAATCCAGTGAGTTATCCATACTCTTTTCAACATATCTACTTGGTTAAATAGGATATTGACATGAAATTTAAAATGAAGATTGTGGACACAGGAAGCTTGAAAATGCCGTTGGTTTCAGCTCAAATGCTTACCAAAATTGAAAGTTAAGTGAGTTGGAAGTTGGTGCTTCTGCAGTAAAGAAACAGAATTTTCTGCAGAAACCATCAATCTTCAAAAATTCACTTCTCCCAAAATACTCATCAATAAATTCTGAGTTTTTTATGAGGTGCTCAAAACACAGTAAAGTTTCATAAAAAAATAGTTTCATTCAAGTATATGACCTGGGATGCTCCCAGAAATTGATTCTTTCTACTGTCATGTACGCAGAAATTCTGCCTTAAGCATTTTCAACAACCTTACTTATCAAAAACCACATTTGAACTTATAACCCTTCCAAAATCACACGTTTAACCTCTTTTTAGTTATTCAAAATTGTCTTCATTGCCAACACAGCCCAAGAACCCAGAATCAATAATTCACACGATGTCAAGTACTTAAGCATCATCAAACCTTTTCTTTTCTACATTATGCCAAACATAATTTTCCATATACACTCATCATCATTCAAACACACAATAACTCATCAATTCACACCAGCAAGCTCAGCAACAAAAGTAACACCATTTATTCTATCCCTTACAACATTCAGTACGCACAATCATCAAATCAATCACCAACTACAGTTATAATTCAACTCAATTCCATCCATATCAGAGAAAACAATATCAATTACAACTTCAAACACTCACAACAAAGCCCAAAAGCATTCGCAGCCTTAACCTGAATTCAATAATCCAATTGAAGCACTAAAATATCATCAAACTTATTCCAAATTTCACAACCTCAACCATCATCACAATAACCCCAAACCAAACACAATTCTAACTCAGTTCATCAATTATCATTACGACAACTTTTCAATAGTTAACTCATCAAATTACAATTTAACAAGTATTATCAAATGAATCACCATTCACAGCCACATTTAATTCCAGTCACAACTCAAAATATTCACAACAACTAACAAATTTCAAATGCATTTCAGGTCATTCATAACAATTAAGAAATTCTAAACCATTGTTAACCATTTGCACTTATTCAAATAACTTGGTGGGCATTCTAAATTAAAAATGTTAAATCCCCTACCTCAATATCGCATTAACAACGCAATTAAACCAAGCAGCAGCCTCGGTGACGTTTTTCCTATGAGTTCCCTTCCTCTGGCAACAACACAGCTGCTCGGGACCTACGTAGCAGCATCAGAATCATCAAGAGCGGCTCCAACATTGGTTCCCGGTGACTCCAATAGCACTAGCAATCTCCAAATAGAGCCGGCAGCAACGTGACCACCTCACGGCAGCAATCAGAAACGGTGAATTATAATATGATAACAGTAAAAATTCTGGAAACTCCATGCTAACTCAAACTAAAGCAAGAACCAGAATGCCTTACCTCAATTAGACAATAATAACAGAACGAGGAAACGACGACAGCAGGAACGGCAGCCCAGGGGTGACGGAGGCGCGGCTCCATCACCAGTGACCAAGAAGCACGGCAGAGGCGTTTACCCCACTCAATGGCGTTCTCTCCCTCAACTGGCCTTCCTCCACCCATAAGCTCCTCTCTCAGCGGACCAGAGAAGCCTAAACGGAGCTCCATCGTGACTCTCTGCTTTGGACGGCGTCGCACAGCGGTGAGACCCGGCGGCGGCAGCGCTATGGCTCAGCAACGGTGGCACGAACGGCAACGCGAACAGCTCGCCTTCCACCTCGCGCCACTCCACCTCTGTCTCCCTCAAACCCAACATCGTTCTCCCCTGCTCCTTCGAGCTCGATGGCAAAGGACCCACAGCGGCGCAGCGGGTCACACTCCTCCAGCATCGCGCCTTCTCCCTCCCCCTTTCAGTGACAGCGGCGCGACTCATGGTTCTATGGACGGGATGACGCCGTGAAGCAGCTCGGCGGCGAGTTCCGTGGAGGCGGCAGTGACAGCGAACCTGATGGTGACGAGAGGTGCGGCAGAGCGAGCGGAGCTGGACGATGGCTAGGCGCGGCTCACTCTTCTCCGGTTTCCCCTCCCATGGTTCACCCCTGACTCCTCACTCTCCCTCTCTGATGTTCTATTCTGAAGCATGTATTACGTTGGAGGGGTGTTTTGGGTGGCTGGGATAAGAAATTAGGGTTAGGATTTATGGGATTTGGGAATTAGGGTTTCTGATTCAATTTGGGAATTTAGGTTTAGGAATTAGGGATTTTATAAAGTAATATGGATAAACATAAATAGATATTTTGATAAAATTGGAGGGTAGAGAAATTTTAAAATCAAATATACTCTCTTAAAAATATTTAGGAACATTATTTATCAACATATTGCTAAGTTCAATCAATTATTTCTAATTTACATTATAAAATGAACAAGTTAATTATATTTTGTAAAGTACAATTTAAATTCAAATATCAATTTTCTAGATTAAATCATACAAGTCTCTATTATTTTTCTATCTCCGAAACTTTAATTTCAATTTATAAAATCATTAATTATAATAAAAATTGTACATAAATATTAATTGATGTAAACTTAAAGTATTTATAAATATTAATCTAATAATTTCTAGTAAATTAATTCCTAAGAGGTCAAATTAATAACATAATTCATTCAAAATAGAATTTATTTAAATTAAATTATACAAATCTTCTTATTTTTCAATTATCAAAATTATAATTTCAATTATACCAAATATCTAATAAAATTTATATAAAAATTCTAATTAATTTAAACTCCAATTATTATGAAACTCCATTTAATTACCTTTAGTAAAATAATATTCTTAAAATAAATCACAAATAACTAATTATTTGATTTTCAAAAACTAGGGTTGTTACAACAACCACTTCCGTTCCACCTTAGATTGGATGATTATCTCTTGGATCTCTTAATCAGAATCTTCGTGGTATAAGCTAGATTGATGGCGGCATTCATGAGAATCCAGAAAGTCTAAACCTTGTCTGTGGTATTCCGAGTAGGATTCAGGGATTGAATGACTGTGACGAACTTCAAACTCGCGAGTGCTGGGCGTAGTGACAGACGCAAAAGGAGGGTGAATCCTATTCCAGTATGATCGAGAACCTCAGATGATTAGCCGTGCTGTGACAGAGCATTTGGACCGTTTTCACAGAGAGGATGGGATGTAGCCATTGACAACGGTGATGCCTCCAGATGATTAGCCATGCAGTGACAGCGCATCGAACCATTTTCACAGAGAGGATGAGATGTAGCCATTGACGACGGTGATGCCCTCACACAAAGTTTGCCATAGAAAGGAGTAAGACTGATTGGATGAAGACAGCGGGAAAGCAGAGATTCAGAGGAACGCAAGCATCTCTATACGCTTATCTGAAATTCTCACCAATGATATACATAAGTATTTTTATCTTTATTTTCTATTTATTTATTATTTATTTTCGAAAACTCCATAACTATTTGATATCCGCCTGACTGAGATTAACAAGATGACCATAGCTTGCTTCATACCAACAATCTCTGTGGGATCGACCCTTACTCATGTAAGGTTTTATTACTTGGACGACCCATTGCACTTGCTGGTTAGTTGTGCGAAGTTGTGAAGTTATGTTTGGACCATGGTATTGTGCACCTGTTTTTTGGCGCCATTACCAGGGGAAAGAACGAACAAATAATTTTACAACCTAATCTGAGTAACAATTTCACATATCAAGTTTTTGGCACCGTTGCCGGGGATTGTTCGAGTTTGGACAACTGACGGTTCATCTTGTTGCTCAGATTAGGTAATTTTCTTTTTGTTTTATTTTTAAAAAAATTTTTCTTCAAAAATCTTTCAAAAAAAATAAAAAAAATTTCTTTCAAAAAATTTCTCATATGTTTTCGAAAATTATTCTAAATTTTTAAGAATGAATTCTAGTGTTTCATGAAGCATGTTGGAGCCTGGCTGGCTGCAAAGCCATGTCTGAATTTTTTTAGACTAAGGCTTCCAAACCATCAGCATAGAGGCAAGTTAATTTGATAACTAATGAGCAGTATATCTGAGTTACATACTAAAGCTTGACTGGCTATTAAGCCATGTCCAACCCTTTGATTGGAGCTTTGGGCTAATATTGAAAGATTCCTGTAATTCTTCTTAAAGATTTTGGAATTCTTATTTTCTTTTTCACATTAATTTTCGAAAAATACCAAAAAAAAATTATAAAATCATAAAATTCAAAAATATTTTATGTTGTTTGTTTGAGTCTTGTGTCAAATTTCAAGTTTGGTGTCAATTGCATTTTTTTAAAAAATTCTTTGCATTTTTCGAAAATTCATGCATTCATAGTGTTCTTCATGATCTTCAAGTTGTTCTTGGCTAGTCTTCTTGTTTGATCTTCATATTTTCTTGTTTTGTGTCTTTTCTTGTTTTTTATATACATTCTTGCATTCATAGTGTCTATACATGAAAAATTTCTAAGTTTGGTGTCTTGCATGTTTTCTTTTCTTGAAAATTTTTCAAAAATAAGTTCTTGATGTTCATCTTGACATTCAAAGTGTTCTTGGTGTTCATCTTGACATTCATAGCATTCTTGCATGCATTCATTGTTTTGATCCAAAATTTTCATGCATTGCATCATTTTCATGTTTTTCTCTTTCATCATTAAAAATTCAAAAATAAAAAAAATATATTTCCCTTTTTCACTCATAAATTTCGAAAATTTGAGTTGACTTTTTCAAAACTTTTTAAAACTTAGTTGTTTCTTATGAGTCAAATCAAATTTTCAATTTAAAAATCTTATCTTTTTTAAAATCTTTTTCAAAAATCATATCTTTTTCATTTTTTTTATTTTCGAAAATTATAAAAATATTTTTCAAAAATCTTTTTCTTAATTTTATCTCATAATTTTTGAAAATATCTTCAACAATTAATGTTTTGATTCAAAAATTTCAAGTTTGTTACTTGCTTGTCAAGAAAGATTCAAACTTTAAGTTCTAGAATCATATCTTGTGATTACTTGTGAGTCAAGTCATTAATTATGATTTTAAAATTGATTTTCAAATATCTTTTCTAACTTCTTATCTTCTTATCTTTTCAAAATTGATTTTCAAATCTTTTTCAACTAACTAATTGACTTTTTGTTTGTTTCTTATCTTTTTCAAAACTACCTAACTAACTCTCTCTCTCCAATTTTCAAAAATCTCTTCCCTCTTTTTCAAAAATTCTTTTTAATTAACTAATTGTTTCAATTTTTAATTTTAATTTGCTTTCATTCCTAATTTTCGAAAATCACTAACCCCTTTTCAAAATTTTATTTTCGAAAATCCTCTTTCTCTCTCATCTCCTTCTATTTATTTATTCATCTACTAACACTTTATCTCACCCAAATTCGAACCCCCTCTTCCAACTGTGTTCGAATTTTCTCTTCTTCCCTTCTTTACATTACATTCTTTTCTTCTTCTACTCACACAGGGGAACCTCTATACCTGGGTAAAAAGGATCCCTATTATTATTATTTTTCTGTTCCCTCTTTTTCATATGAGCAGGAGCAAGGACAGGAACATTCTTATTGAAGCAGACCCTGAACCTGAAAGGACTCTGAAGAGGAAACTAAGAGAACCTAAAATACAACAATCCAGAGATAACCTTACAGAAATTTTCGAACAGAAAGAGGAGATGGCAGCCAAAAATAATAATAATGCATTGAGGATGCTTGGTAACTTTACTGCACCTAATTCCAATTTACATGGAAGAAGCATCTCCATCCCTACCATTGGAGCAAACAATTTTGAGCTGAAACCTCAATTAGTTTCTGTGATGCAACAAAACTGCAAGTTTCATGGACTTCCATCTGAAGATCCTTTTCAGTTCTTAACTGAATTCTTGCAAATCTGTGATACTGTTAAGACTAATGGAGTAGATCCTAAAGTCTACAGGCTCATACTTTTCCCTTTTGCTGTGAAAGACAGAGCTAGAATATGGTTAGACTCTCAACCTAAGGATAGCCTGAACTCTTGGGATAAGCTGGTCAAGGCTTTCTTAGCCAAGTTCTTTCCTCCTCAAAAGCTGAGTAAGCTTAGAGTGGATGTTCAAACCTTCAGATAGAAAGAAGGTGAATCCCTCTATGAAGCTTGGGAGAGATACGAGGAACTGACCAAAAAGTGTCCTTCTGACATGCTTTCAGAATGGACCATCCTGGATATATTCTATGATGATCTGTCTGAATTAGCTAAGATGTCATTGGATACTTCTACAGGTGGATCCATTCACCTAAAAAAATGCCTGCAGAAGCTCAAGAACTCATTGACATGGTTGCTAATAACCAGTTTATGTACACTTCTGAGAGGAATCCTGTGAGTAATGGGACGCCTCAGAAGAAGGGAGTTCTTGAAATTGATACTCTGAATGCCATATTGGCTTAGAATAAAATATTGACTCAGCAAGTTAATATGATTTCTTAGATTTTGAATGGAATGCAAGCTGCATCCAACAGTACTCAAGAGGCATCTGCTGAAGAAGAGGCTTATGATCCTGAGAACCCTGCAATAGCAGAGGTGAATTATATGGGTGAACCATATGGGAACACCTATAACCCCTCATGGAGAAATCACCCAAATTTCTCATGGAAGGATCAACAAAAGCCTCAATAAGGCTTTAATAATGGTGGAAGAAACAGGTTTATCAATAGTAAGCCTTTTTCATCATCCACTCAGCAACAGACAGAGAACTCTGAACAAAATACCTCTAATTTAGCAAACTTAGTCTCTGATCTATCTAAAGCCACTCTGAGTTTCATGAATGAAACAAGGTCATCCATTAGAAATTCAGAGGCACAAGTGGGCCAGCTGAGTAAAAGGATCACTGAAATCCCTCCTAGTACTCTCCCAAGCAATACAGAAGAAAATCCAAAAGGAGAGTGTAAGGCCATTGATATAACCATCATGGCCGAATCCAAGGAGGAAGGGGAGGACGTGAATCCCAAGGAGGAAGACCTCCTGGGACGTACAGTGATCAATAAGGAGTTTCCCTCTGAGGAACCAAAGGAATCTGAGACTCATCTAGAGACCATAGAGATTCCATTGAACCTCCTTATGCCATTCATGAGCTCTGAAGAGTATTCTTCTTTTGAAGAGAATGAAGATGTTACTAAAGAGCAAGTTGCCAAGTTCCTTGGTGCAATCATGAAACTGAATGCCAATTTATTTGGTAATGAGACTTGGGGAGATGAACCTCCCCTGTTCACCAATGAACTAAATGCATTGGATCAACTGAGATTATCTCAGAAGAAACAGGATCCTAGAAAGTTCCTAATACCTTGTACCATAGGCACCATGACCTTTGAGAAGGCTCTATGTGACCTGGGGTCAGGAATAAACCTCACGCCACTCTCTGTAATGGAGAAATTGGTAATCTTTGAGGTACAAGCTGCTAAAATCTCATTAAAGATGGCAGACAATTCCAGAAAATAGGCTTATGGACAAGTAGAGGACATATTAGTAAAGGTTGAAGGCCTTTACATCCCTGCTGATTTCATAATCCTAGATATTGGGAAGGATGAGGATGAATCCATCATCCTTGGAAGACCCTTCCTAGCCACAGCAAGAGCTGTGATTGATGTTAACAGAGGTGAACTAGTCCTTCAATTGAATAAGGACTCCCTTGAGTTTAAAACTCAAGGACATCCTTCTGTAAACATGGAAAAGAGGCACAGTAAGCTTCTCTCAAAACAGAGTCAACCAGAGCCCCCACAGTCAAACTCTAAGTTTGGTGTTGGGAGGCCACAACCAAACTCTAAGTTTGGTGTTGGAAAGTCTCAACAATGCTCTGAATATCTGTGAGGCTCCATGAGAGCCCACTGTCAAGCTATTGACATTAAAGAAGCGCTTGTTGGGAGGCAACCCAATTTTTAATTATCTAATTTTATTTTTATTTTTATTGTTCTTTCATGTTTTATTAGGTTCATGATCATGTGGAGTCACAAAATAAATAGAAAAATCAAAAACAGCAGAAGAAAAATTACACCCTGGAGGAATGGCTTACTGGCGTTTAAATGCTAGTAAGGAGCATCTGGCGTTGAACACCCAAAACAAGCAACATCCTGGCATTCAGACGCCAGGAATGCACACTAAGGAAAGCTGGCGCTGAACGCCAGAAACAAGCATAGAACTGGCGTTCAATGCCAGAAACATGCTGCATCTGGGCGCTGAACGCCCAGAACAAGCATCAATTCGGTGTTTAAATGCCAGAATTGCATGCACATTTTACATGCCTAATTGGTGCAGGGATGTAAATCCTTGACACCTCAGGATCTGTGGACCCCACAGTATTATCTCAGCATCTGTGGACCCCACAGGATCCCCACCTACCACCACTCATTCTCTTCCCTCTTCTCAATGTTCATCCTCTCTTCCCAATAAACACCCTTCCCTAAAACCCTTCACCAATCACCTCAATCTCCCTTCCCTATCACCACCTCACCACTCACATCCATCCACTCTTCCCCATAAACCTACCTCATAAACTCCACCTACCTTCAAAATTCAAAATCAATTTCCCACCCAAACCCACCCTATATGGCCGAAACTGAACCCCCCCACCCCTCCCTATATAAAGCCCTCCATTCTTCCTCATTTTCACACAACACAACCCTCTCTTCCCCTTCTTGAACAAATACACCTCTCGCTACTCTCCTCCATATTTTCTTCTTCTTCTTCATCCATTCTTTCTTTTCTTACTCGAGGGCAAGCAATATTCTAAGTTTGGTGTGGTAAAAGCATAAGCTTTTTTGTTTTTCCATTACCATTGATGGCACCCAAGACCGGAGAATCCTCTAGAAAAGGGAAAGGGAAGACAAAAGCTTCCACCTCTGAGTCATGGAAGATGGAAAGATTCATCTCCAAAGCTCATTAAGACCACTTCTATGATGTTGTGGCCAAGAAGAAGGTGATCCCCTGAGGTCCCTTTCAAGCTCAAGAGAAATGAGTATCCGGAGATCCGACATGAAATCCAAAGAAGAGGTTGGGAAGTTCTAACAAACCCCATCCAACAAGTCGGCATCCTAATGGTTCAAGAGTTTTATGCCAATGCATGGATCACTAGGAACCATGATCAAAGTAAGAACCCGAATCCAAAGAATTATATTACAATGGTTCGGGGGAAATACTTAGATTTTAGTCCGAAAAATGTGAGGTTGGCGTTCAACTTGCCTATGATGCAAGGAGATGCACGCCCCTACACTAGAAGGGTCAACTTTGATCAAAGGTTGGACCTAGTCCTCATGGACATATGTGTGGAAGGAGCTCAATGGAAGATTGACTCAAAAGGCAAACCGGTTCAACTTAGAAGACTGGACCTTAAGCCTGTGGCTAGAGGATGGTTGGAGTTCATCCAACGCTCCATCATTCCCACTAGCAACCGATCTGAAGTTACTGTAGATCGGGCCATTATGATTCACAACATCATGATTGGTGAGGAAGTAGAAGTTCATGAAGTCATCTCCCTTGAACTCTACAAAATAGCCGAAAAGTCCTCTCCCTTGGCAAGGCTAGCTTTTCCTCATCTTATTTGCCATCTATGTTACTCAACTGGAGCTTTCATAGAAGGAGACATTCCCATTGAGGAAGAGAAGCCCATCACTAAGAAAAGGATGGAGCAAACAAGAGAGCCCACTCATGGAGCTCAAGAAACACGTGAGGAAGCTCATCATCAAGAAATCCCTGAGATACCTCAAGGGATACACTTTCCTCCACAGAATTTTTGGGAGCAAATCAACACCTTCCTAGGAGAACTAAGTTCCAACATGGGACAATTAAGGGTGGAACATCAAGAGCACTCCATCATCCTTCATGAAATTAGAGAAGATCAAAAAGCAATGAGGGAGGAGCAACAAAGACAAGGAAGAGACATAGAAGAGCTCAAGGACATCATTGGTTCCTCAAGAAGGAAACGCCACCATCACTAAGGTGGACTCATTCCTTGTTCTTACATTCTCTGTTTTTCATTTTCTCTATGCTAAGTGTTTATCTGTGTTTGTGTCTTTATTACATGATCATTAGTATTAAGTGTCTATGCCTTAAAGTAGTGAATATGAATCCATCACCTCTCTTAAATGAAAAATGTTTTAATTCAAGAGAACAAGAAGTACATGAGTTTCGAATTTATCCTTGAACTTAGTTTAATTATATTGATGTGGTGACAATGCTTCTTGTTTTCTGAATGAATGCTTGAACAATGCATATGTCTTTTGAAGTTGTTGTTTAAGAATGTTAAATATGTTGGCTCTTGAAAGAATGATGACAAGGAGACATGTTATTTGATAATTTAAAAAATTATAAAATTGATTTTTGAAGCAAGAAAAAGTAGTGAATACAAAAGCTTGCAGAAAAAAAATTTGGCAAAAAAAAAATAGAAAAAGAAAAAGCAAGCAGAAAAAGCAAAAAGCTCTTAAAACCAAAAGGCAAGAGCAAAAATCCAATAGCCCTTAAAACCAAAAGGCAAGGGTAATAAAAAGGATCCCAAGGCTTTGAGCATCAGTGGATAGGAGGGCCTAAAGGAATAAAATTCTGGACTAAGCGGCTAAACCAAGCTGTCCCTAACCATGTGCTTGTGGCGTGAAGGTGTCAAGTGAAAACTTGAGACTGAGCGGTTAAAGTCAAAGTCCAAAGCAAAAGAATAGTGTGCTTAAGAACCCTGGACACCTCTAATTAGGGACTTTAGCAAAGCTGAGTCACAATCTGAAAAGGTTCACCCAGTTATGTGTTTGTGGCATTTATGTATCCGATGGTAATACTGGAAAACAAAGTGCTTAGGGGCACGGCCAAGACTCATAAAGTAGATGTGTTCAAGAATCAACATACTGAAATAGGAGAATCAATAACACTATCTGAACTCTGAGTTCCTATAGATGCCAATCATTCTGAACCTCAATGGATAAAGTGAGATGCCAAAACTATTCAAGAGGCAAAAAGCTACAAGTCCCGCTCATCTGATTGGAGCTATGTTTCATTGATAGTTTGGAATTTATAGTATATTCTCTTCTTTTTATCCTACTTGATTTTCAGTTGCTTGAGGACAAGCAACAATTTAAGTTTGGTGTTGTGATGAGCAGATAATTTATACGCTTTTTGGCATTATTTTTAGTATATTTTTAGTAGGATCTAGTTACTTTTAGGGATGTTTTTATTAGTTTTTATGTTAAATTCACATTTCTGGACTTTACCATGAGTTTGTGTGTTTTTCTGTGATTTCAGGTATTTTCTGGCTGAAATTGAAGGACTTGAGCAAAAATCAGATTCAGAGGTAGAAGAAGGACTACTGATGCTGTTGGATTCTGACCTCCCTGCACTCAAAAGTGGATTTTCTGGAGCTACAGAACTCAAAATGACGGGCTTCCAATTGCGTTGGAAAGTAGACATCCAGGGCTTTCCAGCAATATATAATAGTATATACTTTGGCCGAGTTTAGATGACGCAAAAGGGCGTTGAACGCCAGTTCTACGCTGCAGTCTGGAGTTAAACGCCAGAAACACGTCACGAACCAGAGTTGAACGCCAAAAACACGTTACAACTTGGCGTTCAACTCCAGAAGAAGCCTCTGAATGTGTAAACTTCAAGCTCAGCCCAAGCACACACCAAGTGGGCCCCGGAAGTGGATTTATGCATCAATTACTTACTTCTGTAAACCCTAGTTGCTAGTTTAGTATAAATAGGACTTTTTACTATTGTATTGACATCCTGAGTTACATCTTCAGATCATCTTATGATTTTTAGTTCATCTTAGGATCATATTGATCACGTTTGGGGTCTGGCCATTCGGCCATGCCTGGACCTTATCACTTATGTATTTTCAACGGTAGAGTTTCTACACACCATAGATTAAGGTGTGGAGCTCTGCTGTTCCTCACGAATTAATGCAAAGTACTCCTATTTCTCTATTCAATTCAACTTATTCCACTTCTAAGATATTCATTCGCATTTCAATATGAATGTGATGAACGTGACAATCATCATCATTCCCATACGAACGCGTGCCTGACAACCACTTCTGTTCCACCTTAGATTGGATGATTATCCCTTGGATCTCTTAATCAAAATTTTCGTGGTATAAGCTAGATTGATGGCAGCATTCATGAGAATCCAGAAAGTCTAAACCTTGTCTGTGGTATTCCGAGTAGGATTCAGGGATTGAATGACTGTGACGAACTTCAAACTCGCGAGTGCTGGGCGTAGTGACAGACGCAAAAGGAGGGTGAATCCTATTCCAGTATGATCGAGAACCTCAGATGATTAGCCGTGCTGTGACAGAGCATTTGGACCGTTTTCACAGAGAGGATGGGATGTAGCCATTGACAACGGTGATGCCTCCAGATGATTAGCCATACAGTGACAGCGCATCGGACCATTTTCACAGAGAGGATGAGATGTAGCCATTGACGACGGTGATGCCCTTACACAAAGTTTGCCATAGAAAGGAGTAAGACTGATTGGATGAAGACAGCGAGAAAGCAGAGATTCAGAGGAACGCAAGCATCTCTATATGCTTATCTGAAATTCTCACCAATGATATACATAAGTATTTTTATCTTTATTTTCTATTTATTTATTATTTATTTTCGAAAACTCCATAACTATTTGATATCCGCCTGACTGAGATTAACAAGATGACCATAGCTTGCTTCATACCAACAATCTCCGTGGGATCGACCCTTACTCACGTAAGGTTTTATTACTTGGACGACCCAGTGCACTTGCTGGATAGTTGTGCGAAGTTGTGAAGTTATGTTTGGACCATGGTATTGTGCACCAGTTTGTTGGCCCCATTGCTAGGGAGAGAATGAACAACAAAATTTACAACCTCACAGTAATAATTTCGCATGTATCAAGCTCCTCAATGTCTCTTCCTTGCCTTTGTTGCTCCTCTCTCATGGTTCTTTGATCTTCTCTAATATCATGGAGGAGGATGGAATGCTCTTGGTGCTCCATCCTTAGTTGTCCTATGTTGGAACTCAATTCTCCTAGGGAGGTGTTGATTTGCTCCTAATAGGTTTGTGGAGGAAGATGCATCCCTTGAGGTATCTCAGGGATTTCATGATGAGGAATTTCCTCATGCTCTTGTTGAGGTTATCTTGTTTGCTCCATCCTTTTCTTAGTGATGGGTTTGTCCTCATCAATGAGAATGTCTCCCTCTATGTCAATTCCAACCGAATTGCAAAGGTGACAAATGAGATGAGGGAAGGCTAACCTTGCCAAAGGAGAGGACTTGTCCACCACCTTGTAGAGTTCTTGGGATATAACCTCATGAACTTCCACTTGCTCTCTAATCATGATGCTATGTATCATGATAGCCCGGTCTATAGTAGCTTCGGACCGGTTGCTAGTGGGAATGATTGAGCGTTGGATGAACTCCAACCATCCCCTAGCCACGGGCTTGAGGTCATGCCTTCTTAGTTGAACCGGCTTCCCTCTTGCATCTCTTTTCCATTGGGCGCCCTCTTCACAGATGTCCATGAGGACTTGGTCCAACCTTTGATCAAAGTTGACCCTTCTAGTGTAGGGGTGTGCATCTCCTTGCATCATGGGCAAGTTGAATGCCAACCTTACATTTTCCGGACTAAAATCTAAGTAATTCCCCCGAACTATTGTAAGCCAATTCTTAGGGTCCGGGTTTACACTTTGATCATGGTTCTTGGTGATCCATGCATTTGCATAGAACTCTTGAACCATTAAGATCCCGACTTGTTGAATGGGGTTGGTGAGAACTTCCCAACCTCTTCTTCGGATCTCATGTCGGATCTCCGGATACTTATTCTTTTTGTGTTTGAAAGGGACCTCGGGGATCACTTTCTTCTTGGCCACAACTTCATAGAAGTGGTCTTGATACACCCTTGAGAGGAATCTCTCCATCTCCCATGACTCGGAGGTGGAAGCTTTTGCCTTCCCTTTCCTCTTTCTAGAGGTTTCTCCGGCTTTTGATGCCATAAATGGTTATGGAAAAACAAAAAACTTTAGCTTTTACCACACCAAACTTAGAAGGTTGCTCATCCTTGAGCAAAAGAAGAAAGAAGAGAGTAGAAGAAGAAGAAATAGAGGAGATGGAGGGGGCTTTGTGTTTCGGCCAAGGGGGAGAAGTAGTGTTTAGGTTGTGTGAAAATGAAGGAGTGAAGATGGGTTTATATAGTGGTGAGAAGGGTGCGTATGGTTTTATGAAGGATGGATGTGAGTGGTGAAGAGAATGGTGGGATTTGATAGGTGAGGGGTTTTTGGGGAAGAGGTATTGAGGTGATTGGTGAATGGGTGAAGAAGAAAGAGAGTGGTGGGGTAGGTGGGAATCCTGTGGGGTCCACAGATCCTGAGGTGTCATGGATATCTTATCCCTGCACTAAGTGGCATGCAAAATGCCCCTTTCTGCCAATCCTGGCGTTAAACGCCAGGCTGCTGCCCATTTTTGGCATTTAACACCAGCTTCTTGCCCATTCCTGGCATTAAACGCCAGTCTGGTGCCCTTTTCTGGCGTTAAACGCCCAGAATGGTGCCAGACTGGGCGTTTAACGCCCATTCTGCTACCTTTACTGGCGTTTAGACGCCAGTAACTGTCTCCTCCAAGGTGTTCTATTTTTCATTCTATTTTTCACTTTGTTTTTGCTTTTTTAATTGTTTTTGTGACTTCACATGATCATCAAGCTACAGAAAACATAAAATAACAAAGGAAAATAGAAATTTAACATAGAATAGTAACGATTGGGTTGCCTCCCAACAAGAGCTTTTTTAATGTTAATAGCTTGACAGTGGCTCTGATGGAGCCTTACAGATGTTCAGAGTAATGTTGGAACCTCCCAACACCAAACTTAGAATTTGAATGTGGGGGTTCAACACCAAACTTAAAGTTTGGTTGTGGCCTCCCAATACCAAACTTAGAGTTTGACTGTGGGGGCTCTGTTTGACTCTGTACTGAGAGAAGCTCTTCATGCTTCATCTCCATGGTGACAGAGGGATATCCTTGAGCTTTAAACACAAGGGAGTCTCTATTCACTTGAATGATCAATTCTCCTCTGTCAACATCAATCACAACTTTTGCTGTGGCTAGGAAGGGTCTGCCAAGGATGATGGATTCATCCATACACTTCCCAGTCTCTAGGACTATGAAATCAGCAGGGATGCAATGGTCTTCAACCTTTACCAAGACATCCTCTACAAGTCCATAAGCATGTTTCTTTGAATTGTCTGCCATCTCTAATGAGATTCTTGCAGCTTGTACCTCAATGATCCCTAGCTTCTCCATTACAGAGAGAGGCATAAGGTTTATGCTTGACCCTAGGTCACACAGAGCCTTCTCAAAGGTCATGGTGCCTATGGTACAAGGGATTGAGAACTTTCCAGGGTCCTGTCTCTTTTGAGGCAATCTCTGCCTAGTCAAGTTATCCAGTTCTTTGATGAGCAATGGAGGTTCATTCTCCCAAGTCTCATTACCAAATAACTTGGCATTTAGCTTCATGATTGCTCCAAGGTACTTAGCAACTTGCTCTTCAGTAACATCTTCATCCTCTTCAGAGGAAGAATACTCATCAGAGCTTATGAAAGGTAGAAGTAAATTCAATGGAATCTCTATGGTCTCAGAATGAGCCTCAAATTCCCATGGTTCCTCATTAGGGAACTCCATTGAGGTCAGTGGGAATCACTGCCTCTTCCTCCTCTCCAAGTTTGGCCGTGTGGGTTGTGGTTATGGCTTTACACTCTCTTTTTGAATTCTCTTCTGTATTTCTAGGGAGAGTGCTAGGAGGGAGTTCAGTAATTTTCTTACTCAGCTGACCCAATTGTGCCTCCAAATTTCTAATGGAGGACCTTGCTTCTATCATGAAACTTTGAGTGGTTTTGATTAGATCAGAGAGAATGGTTGTTAAATCAGAGGGGTTTTGCTTAGAATTCTCTGTCTGTTGCTGAGAAGATGATGGAAAAGGCTTGCTATTGCTAAACCTGTTTCTTCCACCATTATTGTTGTTGAAACCTTGTTGAGGTCTCTGTTGATCCTTCCATGAGAGATTTAGACGATTTCTCCATGAAGGATTATAGGTGTTTCCATAGGATTCTCCCATGTAATTCACCTCTTCCATTGCTGGGTTCTCAGGATCATAAGCTTCTTCTTCAGAGGAAGCTTCCTTAGTACTGCCTGTTGCTGCTTGCATTCCAAACAGACTCTAAGAAATCATATTGACTTGCTGAGTCAATATTTTATTCTGAGCCAATATGGCATTCAGAGTATCAATCTCAAGAACTCCTTTCTTCTAATTTGTCCCATTATTCACAGGATTCCTTTCAGAAGTGTACATGAATTGGTTATTTGCAACCATTTCAATGAGTTCTTGAGCTTCTGCAGGCATCTTCTTTAGATGAAGAGATCCTCCAGCAGAGCTATCCAATGACATCTTGGATAGTTCAGACAGACCATCATAGAAGATTCCTATGATGCTCCATTTTGAAAGCATGTCAGAAGGGCACCTTCTAATCAATTGCTTGTATCTCTCCAAAGCTTCATAGAGGGACTCACCATCCTTCTGTCTAAAGGTTTGGACTTCCACTCTAAGCTTAGTCAACTTTTGAGGTGGAAAGAACTTTGCCAAGAAGGCATTGACTAGCTTTTCCCAAGAGTTCAGGCTTTCCGTAGGTTGTGAATCCAACCATGTTCTAGCTCTGTCTCTTACAGCAAAAGGAAAGAGCATAAGTCTGTAGACTTCAGGGTCAACCCCATTGGTCTTGACAGTGCACTGGGTCGTCCAAGTAATAAACATAAAATAAACATAAAATAAACATATGGTCATCTTGTAAATCTCAGTCAGGCGGATTCAAATGGTTATGGAGTTTAAGGTGATGAAAATAAACATAAAATAAAGATAGAGATACTTATGTAATTCATTGGTGGATTTCAGATAAGCGTATGAAGATGCTTTGTTCCCCTTGAACCTCTGCTTTCCTATTGCCTTCTTCCAGTCATTCATACTCCTTTCCATGGCAAGATTTATATTGGGCATCACCGTTGTCAATGGCTACATCCCGTCCTCTCAGTGAAAATGGTCCTGATGCTCTGTCACAACATCGGCTAATCAGCTGTCGGTTCTCGATCATGTCCGAATAGGATCCATTGATCCTTTTGCATCTGTCATACGCCCCACAATCGCGAGTTTGAAGCTCGTCACAGTCATCCCTTCCCAGATCCTACTCGGAATACCACAGACAAGGTTTAGACTTTCCGGATCTCAGGAATGGCCGCCAATAATTCTAGCCTATACCATGAAGGTTCCAATCTTAGATTAGAAACCCAAGAGATATGCATTCAAGCCATTGCTAGTAGAACAGAGGTGGTTGTCAGGCCAATGTTCATAGGTGAGAATGATGATGAGTGTCACGGATCATCACATTCATCAAGTTAAAGAACAAATGAATATCTTGGAGAAGAAATAGACTTGAGTTGAATAGAAAAACAATAGTACTTGTATTAATTCATGAAGAACAGCAGAGCTCCACACCTTAATCTATGGTGTGTAGAAACTCCACCGTTGAGAATACATAAGAACAAGGTCCAGGCATGGCCAAATGGCCAGCCTCCAAACGTGTCTAAGATAGCATAAGACTTATCAAAGATTCAAAGTATGAAAATACAATAGCAAAAGGTCCTTTTTATAGAGAACTAGTAGCCTAGGGTTTACGGAAATCAGTAATTAATGCAAAAATCATCTTCCAGGCCCACTTGGTGTGTGCTTGGGCTGAGCATTGAAGCATTTTCGTGTAGAGACTTTTCTTGGAGTTAAACGCTAGCTTTTGTGCCAGTTTGGGCGTTTAACTCCAGCTTTTGTGCCAGTTTTGGAGTTAAACGCCAGAATTCTTGAGCTGACTTAGAACGCCTGTTTGGGCCCTCAAATCTCGGGCAAAGTATAGACTATTATATATTGCTGGAAAGCCCAGAATGTCTACTTTTCAACGCAATTGAGAGCGCGCCAATTGGGCTTCCGTAGCTCCAGAAAATCTACTTTGAGTGCAGGGAGGTCAGAATCCAACAGCATCTGCAGTCCTTTTTCAGCCTCTGAATCAGATTTTTGCTCAGGTCCCTCAATTTCAGCCAGAAAATACCTGAAATCATAGAAAAACACACAAACTCATAGTAAAGTCCAGAAGAGTGATTTTTATTTAAAAACTAATAAAAATATAATAAAAACTAACTAAAATATACTAAAAACATACTAAAAACAATGCCAAAAAGCGTATAAATTATCCGCTCATCAACAAGCAAGCTTTAAGTTTGGTGTTGTGATGCCAGGGCATTTTGGCTAGTTTCACTGACCTTTTCTTTATGGTTTTAAGGTAGTTTCATGCATTTTCTTAGGAAATAAGCAAGTTTTAGGTAAATAATCACTTACATCTTGATTCAAGTAAACATTGTGAATTTTACATGATTTCATGAGAATTATGCATGAATTAAAGGACAAATTGAATGATGCATGTCTCATAAGTTGGATTAGAGCTTTGATGCACTTTATTGCTTGATTTCAGGACAAAGGAAGCAAGGAAGAACCACGTTAGTAGCCACGTTAGTCTAGCTAATGTGACCACTAACGTGGAATGAAGGCTAGCTTGCAACGTTAATGAGAAAAGTGATTGCCAATAACGCCTTCGTGAGCCATCATAGTTAACGTGGAAGCTAACGTGGAAGAGAAGTAGAACTCCAACGATAGTGGTAAAAGTAAGTGCCACTAACGTTCCAAAAGGGGCAATTGGCCACGTTAAGAGCCACGTTAACTTAGTTAATGTGAGCTCTAACATGGAAGAAGAAGATGATGCCAACGTTAGTGACACTCACCTTTGTCACTAACATTGGACTAAGCCCATATTGGCTACGTTAAAAGCCGCGTTAACCTAGTTAACATGGACTCTAACGTGGAGGGAGCAAGAATCACCAACGTTAGTGACACTCACCTTTGTCACTAACGTTGGATTGAGCCACTATGAGCCACGTTAATTACATTAACGTGGAAGCTAACGTGGAGAAGAGGGATGATGAGCCAACGTTAGTGACACTCACGTTTGTCACTAACGTTGGAGATGGCTATCAATACCACGTTAGAAGTCACGTTAACCTAGTTAACGTGAACTTTAACGTGGGAATAGGGGCGTTCTGAAGCGTTAGTGACAAAGGTAAGTGTCACTAACGCTCTCGAAGATTTGGCAAGCCTACGTTAAAGGCCACGTTAACTATTCTAACGTGAACTCTAACATAGGGAGAAAGGGGTACTCTCAACGTTATTGAAAAAGGTAAACCCCAGTAACGTTTGCGAAGGGCCAAGGGTCAACGTTAGTGGTCACGTTAGTGCCACTAACATTGAAGTTAACGTGGACCACTTTGGGTTAGGAACGTTAGTGAAAAAGGTGATTGTCACTAACGTTCTTAACCCCACATTTTCACTTAACGTTAACACCACTAACGCCCTAAGCTAATGTACCTGCCTACTTCACACTTTCTCTGCAAGTAAAGCTGAGCCCACTGAAGAAGATAACTGCTTCAACTCAAGATCCAAAGGCCCATATCGAAGACTTGAAGAGCCAACTAGAACATCAGAAGAATAGTATAAATAGGGAGAGCTTTGAACTAGAAAGGAGCTTTTGGCATTATTAGAATTACTTTCTGTATTTTACTTTCTCTACACTTCTAGTTTAACTTTCAGAATGCACTCTCCATCTTTGCTTTCCATTCCCAGAGCTATGAACAACTAAACCCCTTTCATTGGGTTAGGGAGCTCTGTTGTAATTTGATGGATCAATAATAGTTTTCATTATTCTTCTTCTTTCTTTTCTCTTGATTTTACTAGAAAGCTTTCAATCTTCATCCAATTGAGTAGTTATCTTGGAAAAGAAGCTATTCATACTTGGATCTCTTCTGAACCTTGAAAAAGGGATGAAGAGATCATGCTAGAAATGTTTTCTCATGTTGGACCAAATTGGGATTTGGGCGGATATGGTGACATTTAATTCTCCCAATACTTTGATTTGGAAATACATATGGTATAATCAGTGACCACACTTCATCTCTTCTCATGAGCAATTAGACCAAAGAATTGGCTATTGATCTGATTTGAGAGATTGAATTACCAACGAATTGGAATTCAATCACTTAAGATTGCCAAGGAGATCAATGGATGCATTGATTGAGGAAGAGATGAAAATGAACTTGATCCGGAGAATGCAACATCTCCTAAGCCCAATGAATTCCCCATTTCTGATCTTACCCATTCTCTTTATTTTATGCCATTTACTTTCATGCTAAACTTCCCTTCCCTATTTAAGATTCTGCAATTTACTTCCCGTCATTTATTTTCTGCTATTTACTTTCCCGCCATTTAATTTCCTGCAATTCTCAACTCACTTTCTGCTTAGCTCAACTAGAACATTCTTCCAATTAAAGTTGCTTGACCAATCAATCCCTGTGGGATTCGACCTCACTCTACTGTGAGTTTTTACTTGACGACAATTCGGTATACTTGCCGAGGGAGATTTGTTAAGGGACAAGTTTCCGTGCATCACCCACGCGTCCGCGTCACCCATGCGGCCGCGTGATCTGGAAATCGGCGTAAATATCCAATGTTCAGAAAGTTAGGCTGGAATCGTGTGGCCATTGTGCGTTTCGCACAAAATGCCCACGCGATCGCGCCACCCACGCGATCGCATCCCTTGCACAACACCAATCCCACGCGACAGCGTGAGCGACGCGATCGCGTCGCGTGAATTGCACACCACCCCAAAGGAGATAGAGAGTTGCGCTGAAACGATGCTGGAATCGTGTGTTTAGCACAATTTCCAGCGACCGCGTCATTCACTCCTTTATCCATTCCATGCGATCGCGTGCCCCACGCGATCGCGTCAACCCCCATTCCACCCCAGCCACGCGACCGCGTGCCCCACGCGATCGCGTGGATTCAAATTTAATAACCCCCAGCCACGCGAAACCCTACTCATTCGCACCCCCCTCTCTCTTCTTCTTTCCTCTTCTTCCCTCCATCACCACTGCCACCCCTCCGCGACCGCCACACCCGCCGCTACCCAACCGCCACCAACGCCCCCCTTCCCTTCCTTTCCCTTTCCCCTCCTAACCCCATTACCCTTCCCGAAACCCCCTGCCTCCGAACAGCCGCCACCGCCGCCTTGCCGCTGTCAACCACCGCGTCGGCTGCCACCACCACCATCCCCCGGCCACCTCTCTGCGCCACTTTCTTTCCTATGCCTTCCAGGTTCCGCTGAACGCCACCCTTCTTTCCATTCATCGTTAATTTCCTATTTTTCTGTTTATGTTCATATTTAGGCTAGTTAGTTATGCATGTTGTAGTGGATTCTAGGTTGTTAGGTAGCCTAGGATGTGGTTAGTGGATTTAGGCCTTTTTAATTGTGTTGTTCATATTTCTTGTTTTCTAATTTTCGCAATTCTGCTGTTGTTGTGATGTTAGTATTGTTCATATGTTGTAATTTCTTGTTTCATGCTGCTTTTTACACTGCTTTTCCATGTTCATATTTCCTTTATGTAATTGCAGCTATATTTTAATTTATATGAGCTATTCTGATTGCTATTTATTTTCCGGGAACATCCAATTTTAGCCGGGATGCTACCCAAATTTTTGTAAATTGTTTTGATTTTCATTCCTGTTTTGGTTTTGGCAAACTTGCACTCAGCTTTACTCAGCTTTTACCAAACCAATTCATAAATGACAGGGCAAGCTTTCTTATTCTTTTTAATTTCCTGGTTTATAAATTGCATCTTGGATGATTCAATTCCACTTTTTGCTATTTTCATTTGATTCATCCTTAACTTCCTTGTTTGAATTTGAGTTATCTGTTGCTTTAATTTGTGAATTCTCGTTATTTAGAAAATGCTCATCATGCCACTTACTCTAACCCACATTTTACTAATTCACTAATTTTAACTTTCTAACCTCTTTTTCATTCCTAACCCACTTACCTTTCAAAACATCTCTTCTGGTTTTTCACTATTCTCTCTAACATTCTAACCAAGTCATGACGGACGTTTTTCCTACTTAACATGAATCCTTTTACATTTTGGATTGTGAATTTTTATTCTCGGACTTTTAACTCCTATACAATCCTTAATGCACATTTACTTAACTCCTTTTCATTATTCTATTGCTCCTTTGCCATTATATGCTTCTTTCGATTAATTGCCTACCTGCTTTCCTATTTTTATTATATCCTAGTTTTCTGTTTTTTTTCAGGATGTCTGACACCCAGAGAAAGGGAAAAGGAAAGGAAAAGGAAAGGCAAAAACTGGCAAACGGAAAAGAGGAGAATCCTCTATGTCCATACTGGACATCATGCACGATGACTCTTGGCGGGAGAAATACTTTACCCCGCAGGAGAAGGCTGACCAGCTACTCCCTGCTACTGATCCCATTAGATTTGCAAACCGATACTGCGAGCTGAAGTATCCGGTGTTTGCAACCTCCAGGAACCTGTACCTGGAGAGGACTTTGAAAATCCCATAAGTAATCCAGCAATACACCTCTGATCAGATCAAACAAAGAGGCTGGTTCTTCCTGGAGAGAAACCTGACTGAGGTCAATGCATCTTGGGTAAGGGAATTTTGCTGCAATTACTTCAAAACTTCTTTAGATGCAGTGAACCTAAGAGGGAAGCAGATACTGGTCACTGAAGAGGCCATAGAGGATGTTCTGAAGCTTTTGCCTAAATTCGATTAGCTGGATGGTTATCAAAAAGCTGAGGAGGATATGCGCTTCATGAAGTTTGATTAGGATACAGTCAAGACCAGGATAGCCCTTGACCCGACCGTTCCATGGATCATGGGTCAGAACACCACCTTGCCAAAGGGAATCAAGCGGATTTACTTAAATGATGAGGCTCGACTATGGCATCAGATACTTAGCAACTTTGTTATGCCGAGTACCCATAAGACTGAGATACCTGCTGCTATGATCACCCTCCTATGGTGTGTGCTGGAGGGTAAGGACCTATACCTGCCACACTTCATTCGGTACTATATGGCCAGCGTCCACGTCCGAGGCACTCTACCCTTTCCTTATCTGATTACACAGCTAGGCCGTCGAGCTAATGTGCCTTGGGAGGATGCTGATGAGAAGCCACCTGCTACAGAATGCAAGAAGATTATCCCTCACAGCAGGAACTTTCTGGCTTTGGGCTACAGACCTCCATTCCTCACTGCTACTGCTAAGACAGCCACACCATCTGCCGGCCCCTCTTCCTCTACAGCTACCCCAGCTACCCCTGCTACCACCACTGCACCTCCACCTGCCTCAGAGCCGGTTTATCACCTACTGCACCGCGTGACAAGGGAAACTCCAGACGACGTGACCGCATGACCCACACGGACGCGTGACAGAGGCCACGCACCAGAAGTTACAGAAAATGCCCCCAGCGATTTCTGAAGCCCTTTTTAGCCCAAATCCAAGTCCAGAAAGCACAGATCAGAGGTTATGAAGTAGGGGAATGCATCCACTCGGAGGGGAGTCTCCAATTAGTTAGTATTCATGAATTAGATGTAGTTTTGAGGGAGAGGTTCTCTCCTCTCTCTTTTAGGATTTAGAATTAGGATTTCTTTTGCGTTCAGGATTATCTCTTTTCATCAGGTTCAATATTCCTTTTTATTTATCTTCTCGATTTAGTTTATGAATTCTTCTATGTTACAGATTATTCTTTTGAATTAATGTTATTTGAGGTATTTCAGTTTATTATTGCTTTCTTTTATTTATATTACTGTTGCTTCCAATCTGAAGACATTTTTATTCCAGTAGATTTATTTTTCCCCTTTTGGTCTTGGTTAAAAAATCAGTAACTCAAGAGTTATCAAACTCAACGTGATCGATAATCGTTATCTTTGCTAATTGAATTGAACTTCAATAATCCCAATCTTTCCTTAGGGATTAACTAGGATTTGAGGATCAAACTAATTAGTCACTTGACCTTCCCTTGCTCTAGCAAGGGTTAACTGAGTGGAATTAAGATTCAATTTTCATCATCATTGATAAGGATAACTAGGATAGGACTTCCAATTTCTCATACCTTGCCAAAAGTGTGTTTTACAATTATCTACTCATTTTACAGTCTTTTACTTATTTTAATTGCAATTTAAATTACTTGTTCCTCATCTTCGCAGCCCCAATTTATAATCTTCATAACCAATAATAAGAACATACTTCCCTGCAGTTCCTTGAGAAGACGACCCGAGGTTTAAATACTCGGTTATAATTTTAAAGGGGTTCGTTACTTGTGACAACCAAAACGTTTGTAAGAAAGGTTGATTGCTTGGTTTAGTAACTATACTTGCAACGAGAGTTTACTATAACTTCTAAACCATCAATCTTCAGTTCTTCAGGCATCTGTGGCAATCATCTCGGAGCACAAGCGCTCACCAAAAAGTACTCCGAGCAGGATTTTATTGGCCAACTCTACAAAAGGAGGCCACAGAGTTCGTAAAGACATGTCCATCATGTCAAAAATATGCCAACTTTGACATCGCGCCGCCAGAGGAGCTCATCAGCTTAACCTCACCTTAGCCATTTGCAAAATGGGGACTCGACCTTCTCGGACCTTTTCCTGAGGGATCGGGACAAGTTAAATTCCTCATAGTAGGGGTAGACTATTTCACAAAGTGGATCGAGGCAGAACCCTTAGCTAACGCCACTGCTCAAAGAAGTCGAAAATTCCTATATAGGAATATTGTCACAAGGTTCGGGGTTCCATACTCCATCACCACAGACAATGGCACACAATTCACAGATGCAGGCTTCAGAAAATTAGTAGCCGACTTGAACATAAAGCACCAGTTCACTTCCGTTGAACATCCCTAAGCCAATGGACAAGCCGAAGCTGCCAACAAAGTCATATTGGCTGGGCTAAAATGGAGATTACAAGATGCAAAGGGAGCTTGGGCCGAAGAGCTCCCACAAGTCCTATGGGCATATCGAACAACGCCACATTCCACCACAAAAGAATCACCCTTCCGATTAGCATACGGGACGGAGGCAATGATCCCAGTGGAGATCGAGGAAGGGTCGCCTAGAGTGGTCCATTACAATGAGGAAGCCAACTCCCAACTTCAAAGGGAAGAGCTCGACCTACTTCCTGAAATCCAAGAAAGAGCTCGGATAAAGGAAGAAGCACTAAAACGTCGAATGGCTTCCAGATATAATCAAATGGTAGTGCCAAGAGGTTTCGCTGAAGATGATCTCATCCTAATCCGAAATGATATTGGAACAACTCAACCTGGAGAAGGAAAGCTGGCAACAAACTGGAAAGGACCCTACCGAGTCATAGAAGTACTTGGGAAGGGCTACTACAGACTATCTGAACTCGATGGGCGAGAGCTTCCTAGGTCGTGGCATGCCTGCAACGTAAGAAGGTACTATAGCTAGAGACGGTAAAAGATCTTAGCATAAGATGCACTCTTTTTCCCGAAAAGGTTTTTTAATGAGGCACAAAGTTGAGATCCAGAAATTATCCGACTCAAAAGGATAAAAACTCCGTATGTACATATTTTCATTTTCTTTTAAATAAAATATATTAGACGTTTTACAAGTTTTCAAGACGCATTAATCTGAACATTCATCGTCCGATTATAAAGCAACAGATTGGCAGAAAGTGAAAAACAAATTCATTGCACGATCACGATGAAGACCAACAGAGATGAAAACCAAATTCATCTAAAGGTCGACTAAACAAGGATTGAACTCACCTTCTATAGATTGGCAAAGATGAAAACAGAATAATGCAAGAAGTTATCAAAAGTGATCCGGAGAAAAGACCTGACGAGGTCTTAATGGATTGCTAAATAATAACTTAAAGACTGGCCGACGTTAAGAAGTCGGACCAAGTCAAACCAAGTTATAAGTAAACCCTGGAAAGAGGTCTGGTCAACCCTATAAAAGAGGATTACTTTAACTTAGAAGGGCTCGACATGACGAAGTCGGCCCAAGACATAAAAGTTATAAAAGTAATCCCTGAAAGAGACCTGAACAAGGTCCAAGAAATAGAATTACAAAAATAACTTAGAAGGGCTCGACATGACGAAGTCGGCCCAAAACATAAAAGTTATAAAAGTAATCCTTGAAAGAGACCTGAACAAGGTCCAAGAAAGAGGATTACAAAAATAACTTAGAAGGGCTCGACATGACGAAGTCGGCCCAAAACATAAAAGTTATAAAAGTAATCCCTGAAAGAGACCTGAACAAGGTCCAAGAAAGAGGATTACAAAAATAACTTAGAAGGACCCAACATGACGAAGTCGGCCCAAAACATAAAAGTTATAAAAGTAATCCCTGAAGAAGACCTAAACAAGGTCCAAGAAAGGGGATTACAAAAATAACTTAGAAGGACCCGACATGACGAAGTCGCCCCAAAACATAAAAGTTATAAAAGTAATCCCTGAAGGAGACCTAAACAAGGTCCAAGAAAGAGGATTACAAAAATAACTTAGAAGGACCCGACATGACGAAGTCGGCCCAAAACATAAAAGTTATAAAAGTAATCCCTGAAGGAGACCTAAACAAGGTCCAAGAAAGAGGATTACAAAAATAACTTAGAAGGACCCGACATGACGAAGTCGGCCCAAAACATAAAAGTTATAAAGGTAATCCCTGAAGGAGACCTGAACAAGGTCCAAGAAAGAGGATTACAAAAATAACTTCGAAGAACTCAACACGAAGAAGTCGGTCCAAAACATAAAGCTACCAAAATAATCCCTGAAAGAGACCTAAAAAGGGGTCCAAAAAAGAGGATTATCAACAATAGCTCGGACAAAACCAACATAATGAAATCGACGAAAAGTTCCAGCACTACCAAAAACCTAAAAAAGGCGCCAAGATAAGATAAAGATCGACATGATATTAAAGGCGTGGAGATATAATAAAAACAAGTTCAAAGAGGCTACCCAAATCAGCCCCAAGAACTTGGAAGCTATTTTTTGTTTTTCAAAATAAGGTTGCTAAACAAGCAACTAAAAAGTGTCAACAGTCATCAAAACATCAATTCAAAAATAAAGAGTTTAACAGCCCACAAGCAGGGCAATATACACAAACAAAGAGAAATTTCAGCTAAGATCCGAAGCCTTCTCGGCAGCAGCAGCACGGGGTGAAGGAGGGTGAGCCTGGAGAGGCACTGCACCACTGTGCCATCATCCCTATTCAAAATTAGGCAATCAGGATCTAATTCTGGAGGAACTATAGAATTCGACACTTTGGCAGCAGGCGCAGAGGGAGGTTCGACATCATCATCATCCGGGTCATCAGGAACAATCTTACCATCCCTCACAATATTGTCTAGGCTGAAGAGAGTAAGGTCGACCTCAGGAGCAAGAACTCGAACCTGCTCCTTCAGGTTCTCATAAGTAGCATTTACGTTGCCAACAAGGTGACCCTGGAGCTCGAAGTAATCAACTCGGGTAGACTCCAACTCCTCCCACAGACGCATTACCTCCCGATAGGATGTGACGTAGCTGTCTTTATCCCTCAATGCCGTGTCCTCGGCCAACCTCATAGAAGCCGCCAAGGTAAGAGAGCTAGCCTTCTCGCTCTTCAGCTCCTTCTCCAGTTTGGTCACTTTCACTTCAAGCTCCTCCTTCAATCCATTCATCCGATTGAACTCCTGTTTAGCCTCCTCCATGAAGGCTTTGGTAGCATGAAGGGGAAGATTTTGGGCAGTTCGATACATGGCAGCTCCCATATGTGCCATCTTAATGCTGCTCCGAGTTATAAAATCTAAATGGCGAAGGAGTGATACATCATCCATAGGGAGGGCACCATAAGGATCGATCTGCTGATCGACAAACTCCACCGCATCAAAGTTAGGAGCATCAAGGTTGAAAGGCTTAATTGTTTTTTGTTTTTGTTGGGAGGAGCACCAGAGGTAGCGACAAAAGTCTGTGGAGGGTCGGCCAGGCGAACCCGAGGAGTAGGGATCACCTTCCTCGGCCCAGGTGAACTTGGCACGGGCGGCTTCACCTGAACTTGAAAAGATCCCCCTCCTGCCACCTTGGCCGATATATTTTGACCAGCAGTAGCCTTCCTTGCCTTTTTGAAGGCCTTCATAGAGTCATTATTTTTAGACATCTCTAAAAAACAGAATCAACCACAGTAATGGGCTACAATCACAAAAAGAGGAAGCAAAGCTAAAAACAAGTATAAAAACAAGTCAGACAGTACCCAAAGCAGTTCGAACCAGGGACGGGTCCCCCAGAAACCTTTTTGTATCAAGGTGGGGCGGTTCCCCCCATATATCTTCAAGAACAATTACAAAAGCCCGCTCAACCTCATCAAGCATCTCCCATGTATAAAGAGACACTGACACATTCTTTTTCCATTCTAGAGGAAAAGCAGGCTCATCATTCTCATCAAGAAAAAAGGGGCGGGCCCCCTCAACAGCTCGAGCTTTAAAGAAATAGTTCTTAAAATCCTTAAAGAACTCATCATACATGGCAAAAACATTATGTCCCTGGGCAGACCTAAAAGAAACCCAAGAAGCTTTCTTTTTGGAAGAAACCCCAGGCTTGGCCAAAACAAAAAGATAAAGGAAAAGAGTCTGAGAAGGTGTTACGCCTAACTCCTGACAAAGCAGCTGAAAGATCTTGACAAAACCCCAGGAATTCGGGTAAAGCTAAGATGAGGCAACGTTACACGACCACAACAAGTCGGTCTCAAAAGCAGTAAAGGGAAAAGTAATGTCCAACTGGATGAAGAAATACTCATAGTCATAGAAGAAGGGACGCTCCCCCGCGACCGAGGTTGGAAAACAAACCCTCTCGTCAGAGTCGGGCGCTACAAGCTTATAATCCCTCTCCTGGGAACCGCTACCACAAATCCTATGATGTTTTCTCAGCTCTACACAAAACTCAGCATCCACCACAGAGACACACATTAAGACAAGGGAGTCCAGCCAATCGGACATCCCCTCAGGAACTTTAGAAGACATCTCTACAATATTTTTGCGAGAAGACATGGCCAAACTAGTCCTACAAACAAGAAAAGAAGATTGGATTACTAAAAAACATCTCGGACAAAATCAGAATAACTCGGCCAACATAATCCAATACAGTACAAGCAACAAAAGGAAACCCCAGGACCCATACTAAAAAGATCTAGGGGCAACCTTTGGAGGTAGTCGACAGGACAAGGACTCAGGGAAACCTACAAGTCTACATCTCTACACATATTAATAGGAAGATAACACTCTGAGAAGAAAGCCACGAGCTACAAATCAAATAAAGTCATCAAAATAACTACCTCCCAAATTCACAGTCGCAGACGGAACTACCAAGCAACGAAAGTATCAACAAGGAGTCATCAAAGACGCCACCTTTTTCAGAAAATAAACACCCCAAACAAACAAGCCACTAGAAAAAATCCTTACTTTCTACAAAGGATCATCAATAAAATCATCAACAGAGCGAAAGTCATCAAAAGGAGCAACCTTCTAGACAAAGTAAAACAGGTTCATAAAAAACCAGAAAAACATGCAGCACAGTGACAAGCGAGCACGATAACGTAAAAAGATTCAAGCTTTCTAAACATGCATTCAAAACCAAAACTTTACCAAATAACCGAAGGAAAAAACAACAAAAGAAGAACAAAGAAAGAAAAACCAACCTGAACGAAGGAAGAAGCTTCAAAGGAGAGTGAAGATGGAAAGACAGAATCGCCCAGAAAATCACCGAATGACACCGCAACACAAGAAAGGCAAAATGTAGGCGAAAACAGAAAGCGAGAGAGTGAAGGGAGAGGTTACAAAGAAAAATGAAGAAGATAAATTGTTTCTGATTGCAAAATTCAAAATAAAAAGCCAAGGGAAATGGGGCAATTAAAACCAATTAATGAAGGTATTAAACCCTCGCACGTTCCCAAGAACAGAGCGCTGATATAAAAGCGCGCGCTTTTAGAGGAAAACGTTCCACATTCAAAAAATTTCAACAAGAAAAGAAATCGACAAATGCTCGAGTTCAGCTTCACTAGAGAAGGATCGAAGTCAAGGACTTGACCTCAAAAAAGAAGACCAAGCTCAAGCAGGGGCACTGTTCACACCCTGGGTCGAGCTATCTAATCCGGGATGTTCAGTAACAAAGCGACCGACCTCTTTAGGTCAGGCTATCCGACCTCTTCTCAAAGAGCTCGGTCAAATCGATAGAAAAGCCCAAAAAGGGGCCCAACTTAAGGAATACAACCTAAATCCAAAGGCATCCCAAGCCTACAGAGAGAAGGGTGGTTCCCTTGAAGATAAGCCGACCTCACTAAAAGATAAGATAAGATAAAGATAAAATAACTAACTTATCTTATCTAAGAAGGTCACTCCACACTATTATAAATACACCGGAGCACCCAGGTATAACTTATACTCTGATTCTACTAAAAAACCTGCTTAATGCCCATGCTAACTTAAGCATCAGAATCTCTTGCAGGTACCCCCACCCTCTGGTGGCGAAGGATCAACAGTGTAGCTAGATCAACAAGTCGAACACGACAGCTCCGGCCGCCATTCACCAGCCGGACACATCATCACCAACTAGTAAAGGAAATCTCGTTCGAGATCGACCTCCAGTTTCAGGTAACCCTTGGAACAATAGCTGTCTGGGCTTCATACTTGAGGTCAAATTCGGATAACTCGACTGCCTATTGTAGGATTCTTCCAGCTAAGTCTATTTTCTGTAAAATACTTTTTATGGGCTGGTTAGTCCGTACTCTGATGGTGTGAGCTTGGAAGTATGGGTGGAGTCTTCGAGAAGTGAGTATGAGGACATAGGTGAACTTTTCTATCTTTTGATAGTTTAGTTCAGCCCCTTGTAGAGCCTTACTGATGAAGTAGATGGGTTGTTTCCTACTTTTGTCTTCTCTGACTAGTGCAGAAGCTATTGCCTGACTTCCTACGGCGAGGTATAATACGAGTTCTTCGCCTTCCCGAGGTTGAGTAAGGATGGGTGGTTGCCCTAGAAATTTTTTGAAGTCTTGGAAGG